>NW_010921777.1:0-14100 GCF_000633955.1 Camelina sativa
CATGCTTTGACCGTATTTAAATTAGTCAAACTGTTATTAAATTCTTAAACGGAAATTATTTTATAAAATAAGATGATGTCGTTTTTTTCTTCTCGAAATGACGTCGTTTGGAAATATTTAAAGGGTATTTAGATACTCCTAGGGTTTGAAGATAAAACATGATACCTGAGAGAGAGAGAGATGAGAGAGAGAGAGATGCGATTTTAATGGATAGAAGACGGTAGGCAGAGTTTCTAAAAAATTCATAATTAAGAAGCAAGCAAGATCAAATCCGATTCAAAATCAAGACGCAGTTCTATACTCCATTTTCCTTGAAGAAACTGGTTTAGATGCAAGAATGAAAGATATCTACAGTGAAGCAGAGGTTTGAAAATATAGAACATAATACAGAAGATGTTGTTTTTTTCTTGCAAAGCTTGTGTATGGTCACATCCTTATTGTGATTCGATCAAAGTGTTACCTACTGTTCGAATTCTCGACTATCAGCATCCTATTGCCTAACACCTAGTTGTATTTGTAAGGATAGTCAAAATGCCTACAAACAAGATGCAGTTTCATTAGGCGACGAGACTGGTCATCAAGTGCTTAAGGATGCAAATCACTGTTAGCAGGTAAGTGATTCCCATAACTCAGCGTACTGATGTGATACATATGTCTGTTTTTGACTTAGTTGATCACTCAAGCTTGGGAAGAATGATTCTGTTATGATATCATTTTAATAAACGCCTAATGATAAGGAGTTCTATACTTATGGGGGAGAATCCTTGTAGCTACTTGATTTAGGGGGAGAATCCTTGTAGCTTCTTGATTTAGGGGGAGAATCATTGTTTATGGGGGAGACTTAATGAGTTAATTGGTTGATCTTAGGGTGATAGTGGTTTTTGATCTTAGGTTGTTAATGATTAAGAATATATCAATTGATTAAGTCTTATTAAAGAACTATTAAAAACATAGTTTCCGCTGCAGCCGCTGGGGTTTCTGATTTTTAGGTTCTTAATCATAGTTCTATTTGAACAAGCTGTTTATTGATCTTGCTAGATAATGATTGTTGTTTTGTCTAGTTGTTGCTTGTCCTGGAGTGTCTTTTCAGGTTGAACCAGAAAGATGCTTGAGTATCAAACTGAGTCAAAAAGGGAGAGATTGTAGATGCAGATTCTGGAACAACTCTCTATGAGGAACATGTCGATGTGCCGAACAGAGCGTTGTGTCGATTAGGTAGCTGCATCAGATCACATACGCCTGAGTTAAGCTGCATCAGATCACAGATGCTTGAGTTGCTAATATGGATGCGTGAGCTGACGTGGCATGGCATGAGTAGATGTGATGATGTGCCGAGAAAGGTTGCTGAATTGGCATTGAAGATAGATACAAAATTGGGCGTGGAGATATGGAGAATATTCTCTATAACAAATAAAGAAAGGATAATCTTGAGCAACAAGCAGTTTCCTAATCCCTTGATACTTGGAGATTCACCTTCTAGGGTTTCTCAAGTCGTGTATAAATATTCTAGGACTTGGCCATAAGCCATTTGAGCACTCTAGAATATTGATACGTTTGTTAACTTCGAAGCCACAAAAATAAGGCGTAGAAAGTGTGTTCCCATTTCTCTGTGTCGTTAATTAGGTAGGTGATTAAGCATGCAAATAATTGTTCCCATTCTCTTAGTTCTACACTGGTGTGTGTTTAGATAGAAAAAAGAGAGGGTTAGATTCATTTTTAGTCAGGATCAATCCTATTAGGTTGAATAGGTTGAGTAAGGACCGAGACAAAATTGTATCATTGTAAAAGATGAATTTTGTTAATAAGATTGAATAGAAAATGTTGGCTTGGCGCGTTCCAAATGTATATCAGTGTGTTGTGCTTCTCTATACGTTCTCCTGATTTTTAAAACAATTTGCATACTCGAAACTCTAAACTCTCAAGACACCAAAAATTACCCATATACGTAGACCATAACTTGTTTGATAAAAATGCCCTTCAGGAAGACATATTCATGGGATTTTAGTCAAGAATGCCACTTTTGAAACAAAACTTATCGATTCTGCAACTTTCCATTATTATGCCACATAGCAAAAATATGGGAATAACCCTTCAGTAAATAACTTTCCAGTGGACCAAATCCGCCTAGTCAGGTTTAGTCCATCCCTAATTTGTCCATCGACCTCTCGAATTGATCAGATCTGCTTGGTTAAAATAACTTGTCTACCCTACAAATCTGCTAAGACATATAGTGATTTTGTTGTTCTTTGGGTGGACCAGATTCAATTTCTCGATAGGTTTTTTTATGTCCACTCCCAATTTTGTTTGCACAACAGGTCTGCAGATACAATGGATCAGATCAAACATCAAAATTCTTTGTGTCCAAATTTTGTCCGTTGGCGCTTTTTGTCCACTGCATGTCTTTTAACCACACATGCATTGAAAATAGTGTGCCTCTGGTGGACCAGATCCGACAACCAAGGTATTTATCATCCCCAAATCTTTCTTTTATTTAGTGGACCATATCAGCTTCAGAAGATCTCAAGGATGGCCAAAATTTGTTAGTAAAATGGAAAATTTCGGTTTACCAGTTCTCTAGTCCACCGGATCTGGTCCATCGAGAGACAAAAAAAGTCTTGTCCACCAGACTGTGGATCTGGTCCACCAGAGATGCATCAAATGTGTTTTTCGAATCGTAAATTTTGGACAGGTGAATCATAAAGAGGTTTAAAATGAGAGAGAGAGAAATTTGGAAAGAGGGAGAGAGAGTTGGATATGTGGAGAGATAGGGGTTTGGAGAAAGAGAATGGAGTTTTCGAGGTTTTGAGAAAAACAAAAATGTTAATTGGAGAGAAATCGAGAGAGATTGAGAGAAATTGAGAGAAATGAGAGAAGAAAAGAGAAACAAATGAAAGCTTTAGGTAAGGACAATTTTGTCATTTTAGGTTAGTCAAAAATGGGTCCTATGGCATTTTAGAAAAGACTATGTTAAAAGTGGCATTACTCACAATGGATTGCACTGTACATGGCATAAATCATAAATTTCTCTATTTTCATTTGATTCGCAAAAGATTACTTGATTAATTTGGTCTATGTAGATATCATTAGCTATGTCTTGTGCATGTATATATATAGTCATTAGAAGAGCATGTTTAAAAGTAACTTGTAGAAGGCGTTGTTTTTATTGTAAAATTAAGTCCATGTAATTTTAACTTTCATAATATAAAGATCTAATCATTTTCCAATATTTCCTGGACCACCATCCCCTTTATAATAAAACGGAAGTACACAAAATTTTTTTGTACACTATATAATTTTAATAAGTTGGTTACAAATAGGTTATATATTGATTGATAGATTGATTGTTTACAAATAGGTTATACATAAAATCTTAAAGAGAGTATTCTAAAGAATCATATCATCTAACTTACCATATTAATTTCCTTTATTAAATTATTCATCAAATAAAATCTTTTTATATCTAACTTAACATATAAATTCGTTAATTATCATTATACTTCATTTCTCATTTTTATATATGATTCTATTTTTTGAAACAAATAAATTATCATATTATTTATTATAATTAAAAAATATTTTTATTTTCGGATATAACATAAGTTGAATTTTTAAAAACAAATATAAATTGTTCAATCTATAGTATATCCAAGCTTTAATAATATTACTTTTTAAAGTAATATTTGTTGAATTAAAAATTTTACTGAGTAACGGGTCAAAAATTGACTATTTTAATTCAATTTTATATTTTTTGTTGAATTTTCTAATTTTATATAACATAATAAACTTTAAATAATTTATGGTAAAATATTTTTAATATATTGAAACTTCATATAAAAGTTAGAAACTATAAACACTCCAAATTATTTGTTATAGCAATGTCAATAATATGTCACTATAATATGAAAAAATTTCAAGAAACCAAGTATATTAAAACAAAAAGTATAACAATATATTAATTTACTCATAATATAATAACTCGCTTTAAAAAAATCAAATTTACAAAATTATGTCTTATCATTCAAGCCATGATGTAGAATATACATTGTTGAAATAACTTCACATATATAACCTAATACAACATATTAAAATTTTATTTTAAAATATCAAATATACAAAAGTTTGTATAAAATAAAATTTAACCAGTGTTATAGCACGAGTACTTATCTAGAATCATTAACAATATAAAACTTACAAAATATGTGTTTTTTTTTCAAACCATCATATTTAGCATATGATTTTATTGCATAATGTTTTATTCAAAAAAATCTTTTAAAAACAATCGCATAAATTATATTTTATATAAAAATTACAATATAAATAAAATGAATTTTAACCCGTGCTCTTAATCTAGCAAAAGATTATATGACCACCACGATGTTTAGGATTTCGGGTGTCTATCACTTTATAGCCTCGTCCGAAAAGTCTTCGAGATCCATCACATTGCGGTCTATGTTATAATCACGGTCGAGTACAGATATATTTTGGATATATGCATCGTAACGTACTGCCTCGAAAGGAAAATATCCGTATCCCATTTGAGGACTGGGCAGAAATGCGCTGTACACTTCGCCACCCCACTCGACCAAATTTCCGAAGCTTTGATTAAACCTATGCCACGGCCAAAGTCCAATTTCTACAGCATTATTACCAAATTGAAACCACCAATTTTCATATTTTTGGTCCTGTTACCAGAATAGGTTATTTTTGACATTACAATGATGTTTGTCGAACTTTTGAATGGTTAGTACTAAGAAAGAGGAAAACCATGACTAGACGGAAGCTTCCATAACAACTCGTATTAGCACCACGAATAGACACTGGCTTCAATGCCAAACCAAGTGGAAAGTCTCGACGAAGGACTAACACCCCAGTGTTGCAGTTGCTATTGTAACATGATTTTCCATTTGCCTATCCCATGATTATATATTATTATAATTAGTCAAATGTTGTAAAACACTTAGTGGACTTCGTACGGACCGGCCCATATACTGTCCTTATGTCCTTGGCCTTACGGCCCATGTACCATCGGCCCATCGGCTGATGGCCTTCTCGGCGATACCCTAGTCTTACGTCGGTCTTAGTTTGGCCTTGTATTGTACTATATATATACATGTAAACCTCGATTACTATCAATAAGAACAACAAGAGCTTTACCCTAAACTCTATATTCATAACACGTTATCAGCACGATAGACTCATAGCTAAAAACCCTAAGGCAGCCGCCGTTTTCATCCTTCTCTTCCAAAACCCTAAACCGTTCTTCTTCTTCTTCTCCTCCGAGATCTACCTCTATTATCTCGAAGTTCTTTTGATTCACGAGCATTCTTAGCTCGTGATCAAGTTACATACAAACTTGATCGAGGTTCGTGGTACGCGGATCGGGGGTGAGTTTCAAGTACGTGCGGTACAAGGATCTGTTCGTGGGAAGCAGTTCGTGGTTCTTGGAAGCTGTTCGTGGTTCGAGGTTCGTGAGATATCTGAGGTCTTTAGCTCCCAGATCATTACCGGTCAGAACCTATTGGTGTTACGGTAAACAAAATTCGAAACCCTCTTAAAACCCTATAATCGAATTTGAACCTAAAAACTAATGAACCCTAAAACATCTAAGTACACAATCTAACAAAGCTTTAATTTCCTCATAACCTAAAACTTAAAATCGGTTGTTAGGATTGTTAGATTGATTGAGAATTGCACCATAACTTTATCAAACTTAAAATCGGATTTGATTGTTTGATATTGCTTGATTTGTCATGTTGCATAAGAACCTGACAGAAATTGTTTTGTTAAATCATAAGATAGAATTTAATTAAGCTGTTCTAGGAAATTTAATTTGGATTGTTCATGCATCATGATCATAATCGATTTTGTTTAGGATTGTATATTTTCGGCTGCACAATTTAATCTTATGTTCTAGGATTAAATTTGTTTGTTATTAAAAGTTATGTTAATTTTCTATAAAGCTAAAACAATGAAATTGAAATTAAAATATAATTAAGATAAACTTCTAAATTTAATTTAGTGGTTATCGAAAATATTAAAAGAAAAAAGGAAATCCTATCTAGAATTGTTGCATGCATTAGCATATTTTTTTTTGTTGCTTTGCATGCATGAATTTAAACCATAAAACCATAAAGTGGCAAGCATGTTTCGGTCTCAAATACCGCATGGCCCAAGGCATGGTACGGTCTCAAATACCGCATGTCCTATTAATCATATGCATGGTTCGATCTTAAATATCGCATGCTAACATTCGGAAGTCTATTTCTGTTTATACAGATGGCCGGCCTTAAGAGCCTAGACTATCCAATACTGAACGCTTCTGGTGATAACTACTTGCTATGGGCAATGAACACCAAGATTAACTTGAAGTCAAAGGACTTGTTCGAATGCATTGAAGAGAATTCCACATGCACGGACAAGCAAAAGAATATGTGTATCCAGCACATGCATCACCACATTGCTTAAACGCTGTTACGGGCACCAAAAGACGGTGCTCCTTCCAAAGGCCGAGTACGATTGGAAACACCTAAGGATCCAGGATTACAAAACCGTGGATGAGTATAACTCCGAGCTTTTTAGGATTGTCTCGGTCCTTAGGCTGTGCGGTACGGTAGTGACGGAAAAGGAACTATTGGATAAGACGTTGTCTACCTTTAGTCCTAACAACATCGTCCTCCAGCAACAGTACCGACAAACAAAGTTTGCGGACTATGGGGAACTAAATGAGTGTTTACTGCTAGCTGAGCAGAATAACGAACTGTTGCTGATGAATAGTGCCATGAGACCTCCCGGTACAGCCCCATTACCGGAAGCGCACAAAGTTGATTTGGGACAGGATAGTACTGCAGTGCCTAACGAGCTTAGAGAGCCCAGAGAGACCAACTACGTCCACAGAGAAAGACACTACGGCCGTGGCCGTGGTGGCAGAGGACGTAGCGGTCGTGGGGGCCAAGCCGGCCGCGGACGTGGTAATAAGGGCCGCGGACCGTTTAAGCCTCAAACCAAGGCAAAATCGGTTTGTCACCGATGTGGTATGTCAAACCACTGGGCAAAGAACTGCAGGACTCCCAAACACCTTATTGATGCATACCAAGAAATCTTGAAGAAAAATCCAGAAGCTAACCTTGTGCATCTCGATGACGAAGGGGACTTCGATCATGAGAATGATGACCTGCTAGAGACTTCCGATTGTTTCAAAGATGATGAATAAATTTTCGGTTTTATTTTTGGTTTAATTCTATGCTTTTATTTATTTTATGTATTGGATGATTGATTTGGTTTAAATTTAAGAATTTTATTTTATTGCCTTATTACATTACAACACAAAATGTTGTTTTATATAGAAATGGATGAGGACATGAGTGAGCTTGTGGTGGACAGTGGATCCAGCCACACCATATTGAAAGATAAAAGATATTTTATCAACCTCATCATGAAAAATGCCAATATTAGTACAATCGCGGGTATAGCAAATTTAATAGATGGCTACGTCCAGGCTCACATTTTGTTGCCTAAAGGCACACACATTGAACTAAGTGATGCCCTGTACTCACCCAGCTCTAAGAGAAACTTATTGAGCTTTAGAGATATTGGGAGCCGAAGCTATAACTGATTTAATGAGCCATTCGCAGTTTCACAGTCTGAATTCGTTCATACTTACACATGCATGGCTTGATCTTTGAGACAAGCATATGACTACTGGCAGGATCAACCAGGTAGCAATCATCGATCACGGCGATTCCCCACCACGCTCAAACTAACGCTAAGGAAAGAGAGAACGGACGAGGTCTCGACCATCATCTTTTGTCCGAGGGACAGATGTGCTTTGGCGGGACTGAATCGCTTCGAGTCACCGTCCATAACTTTTCCGCATCCGAGATTTCGACCGACAGCTTATTCGCCAATGCGAACGAGGCAAATGATGCAACGTCGAAAGGAAAACAAGAGCCGGCTTTCGTGTCCACGACTTCCCCCGCAAAGGAGATGCCGCGGACAAAGGTGGCAACAAAACTCAACAATACCTTCTAGGTAGGTACGCAACACAGGCCCCCAAAACAGATCATCAAGCTTATCATGGCTCGTGAACTAATTGAGAAGGATAGGTGGTAAGTAGTTCGATGCGCGAGCACGGAGCCTACAAACACTAGCTATCCGAACACCACTCATACGCCGAACGTTCAGTTGGCCCAAATTCACCAATCATTCAACCCACTCTTCCGAAGTATTCGGTCGAGCAGAGCGAAGACGGACGAAACCAGGCCAAAGCCGCACAAGCGCGAGAACCAAGCCGGGTACATCAACGTGAAGGTAAACGACGCCTAGGCAAACATCCGAACGAATAGACTCGAGAGTCGAACGCCATCTGTGCATCCTTGCGGTATCGTTAACCTTTCCGTATCCGAACCTAGCTACAAGGCGGATCGCGATGCCCATGGGAGACATTCTCACCTTGCTTTCCTCGGGACCTTTCTTCGGGACAGACTAGGTGGATCCATGCTCTCCCATGAAGCACGACCATCCAACATAGCCGATAGATTGCAGAGGGGCTCCGGCTGTTATCGATAAAGCCACTTTCCAAAGCCAGAGGGTCCAGCCGTACGGGACAGGCACAAGTTCCATGACCGTCTCGACACCGCTCGGGCGAGCCTCTCGCAATCCCTAACTGCAAGGTGGATGTTGCTTTCCTCGGAACAGCCTAGCCGGATCCATGCTTATCCACCGAAGCACGACCAGCCAGCTAGGCGAGGGTGGAATCGATGCCCATGGGGACATCTCGGTAATACGTGCGACCTACGTATATACCGCCACCCTTCGGCCTCGGAGAATCCATGTCCGCCCATGCATGACACGCCCATTCTCCTCGGCCAATCACCATCTTTCGTCCAGATATTCCGAAAAAATCCGAA
The DNA here is from genome assembly GCF_000633955.1 of Camelina sativa. Lineage (NCBI taxonomy): Eukaryota > Viridiplantae > Streptophyta > Magnoliopsida > Brassicales > Brassicaceae > Camelina > Camelina sativa. The sequence goes on from NW_010921777.1 coordinate 8,907, forward strand.
AAACCGGTCGCCGGAAAAGTCGCCGGAAAATTTTTCCGGCGTCGGTGCAGGCGACCGGCCAGTCGGAGATCCCTCGGACGCATATCCGGAACCAAACCCTCGATCGCTACCGATGTCCGGAACCGAGTAGGGGTACCTCGGTCTGCCCAGACTTCCACCAACACCCACCCCCCTATATAGCTCTTAGCGTTTTTCTTGGTCCGGCACCAGGAGACATTGAAATGTCTGAGGAGTCACTGGTGCCAAAAAAAAAAAAATACTTGGAATTTTTTTCTGATTTTTTGCATGCATCATAAGCATACTAAAACTGATTTTCTGGTAAATTTTCAGAATATTCTGAGCACTCTAAGTATTTATTTTGATTTTTACCAAAATCATATGACCATGGACTAGCCGGAGTTCCGTGAACAGATTTGATGCAAAATAGACATCCAGAACCCTTCATTGATGTATTTCATTAGTTTCGGTCACAAAACATTGCAATCAATTCGGTCATTTTCGAAAGTTACTCGAGGCAAAAAAATTTCTCGCATCGCGGTACGCATCAGGCCAGTTTTCGCGCGTATCGACCCTCGATCGACCCTCTCTCGACCCTCGATCGACCTTCTATCGACCCTCGATCCTCGATCGACCCTCGACCCTCGATCGACCCGCGATCGACCCCCGACCGACCGACCCTTGACCGACCGACCCTTGACCGACCTTCCATCGACCCTCTCGACCCTCGATCGACCTTCTATCGACCCTCTCGACCCTCGATCGACCCTCGACCGACCCTCGATCGACCCTTGACCGACCATTGACCGACCCTTGATCGACCTTCTATCGACCCTCTCGACCCTCGATCGACCTTCTATCGACCCTCTCAACCCTCGACCGACCCGCTATCGACCCTCGACTGACCCTCGACCGACCCTCGACCGACCCTCGACCGACCCTTGACCGACCNTTCGATGCGCGAGCACGGAGCCTACAAACACTAGCTATCCGAACACCACTCATACGCCGAACGTTCAGTTGGCCCAAATTCACCAATCATTCAACCCACTCTTCCGAAGTATTCGGTCGAGCAGAGCGAAGACGGACGAAACCAGGCCAAAGCCGCACAAGCGCGAGAACCAAGCCGGGTACATCAACGTGAAGGTAAACGACGCCTAGGCAAACATCCGAACGAATAGACTCGAGAGTCGAACGCCATCTGTGCATCCTTGCGGTATCGTTAACCTTTCCGTATCCGAACCTAGCTACAAGGCGGATCGCGATGCCCATGGGAGACATTCTCACCTTGCTTTCCTCGGGACCTTTCTTCGGGACAGACTAGGTGGATCCATGCTCTCCCATGAAGCACGACCATCCAACATAGCCGATAGATTGCAGAGGGGCTCCGGCTGTTATCGATAAAGCCACTTTCCAAAGCCAGAGGGTCCAGCCGTACGGGACAGGCACAAGTTCCATGACCGTCTCGACACCGCTCGGGCGAGCCTCTCGTTATCCCTAACTGCAAGGTGGATGTTGCTTTCCTCAGAACAGCCTAGCCGGATCCATGCTTATCCACCGAAGCACGACCAGCCAGCTAGGCGAGGGTGGAAACGATGCCCATGGGGACATCTCGGTAATACGTGCGACCTACGTATATACCGCCACCCTTCGGCCTCGGAGAATCCATGTCCGCCCATGCATGACACGCCCATTCTCCTCGGCCAATCACCATCTTTCGTCCAGATATTCCGAAAAAATCCGAAAAACCGGTCGCCGGAAAAGTCGCCGGAAAATTTTTCCGGCGTCGGTGCAGGCGACCGGCCAGTCGGAGATCCCTCGGACGCATATCCGGAACCAAACCCTCGATCGCTACCGATGTCCGGNCTCGACCCTCGACCCTCGACCGACCCTCGACTGACCCTCGTCCGACCCTCAACCGACCCTTGACCAACCCTTGACCGACCTTCTATCGACCCTCTCGACCCTCGATCGACCTTCTATTGACCCTCTCGACCTTCGATCGACCCGCGATCGACCCTCGACCCACGACCGACCATCTCTCGACCCTCGACCGACGACCGACCCACGACCGACTATCTCCTGACCCTTGATCGACCTTCTATCGACCCTCTCGGCCCTCGATCGACCCTTGATCGACCCAGGACGCATCCGGACGACATCCGACAATTTCAGGACGGCATCAGGACGGTATCAGGCCGCATCCGGACGTGATTTTTTTTTTCNAATATTCGATATTCGTTAAGTAATCAAAGGATTCGATACAACTTATGAGTTTGCATAATAAGCTAGAACAAGCTGTATAATCGATCCTATCTACCCTTCACACCACCACTCATCTTCCCGGCCATGAGTCCCGCGCCTAAGCACTTCCTTTCCCGCGATCACCCTCCTTTCCTGAAACCAAGTAGGCATCAATAACATTCCCTTTCCCGCTGTACATGTCATGCAATGCACGCTAGGTACTAATAACCGTCCAGTACAGAGATCGACCGGTAGAGAGTTATCCCGCGCATCAGTTCGGACGGTGTACTGGGGTTCTGTACCGATCCCTGTCCAACCGCCGAGCCGTGTTTACTTTTCTCCGCCCGAATTGTCCGTACTTGGACACCCCGGATGGTACGCTGATCGGTAGGGAGGTAGCATGCGCATCAGTTCGGTTGGTTCATGGCGAACCTGGCGGTTCCCGATCCACTACCGAGTCGCACCCCTTTCCTCCGACCAACCGGACCAACCGAAGCATTACTTATGCTTATGTTTGATGCACTACCCCAATTCCCAGAGCCTATATGGACGGTACTGTACCGTACCTCCGACCCTTATTACCCTTCTCGCCGAACTCTTTATTTCTCGGATCCTTCTTCCTGATCTTTACTCGTACTCTCGAGTTTTTGGTGTATTTTTCTGTATCCGAACGTGTCCTCAGAATGAGAGGATCGCCCCCTTTATATAGGGTCCTGGGCCGCGGTTTTGGCCCCAAAAGGCACCCTTCGGACGAATCCGTTCATTCACTCCTGTTCGCTCATGTACGCTCGCCGTACCCGTTCGGCCATGACCTTTAGGCCGTGCCCTTTCGGTCCCGAGCTCCCAGCTGGTCAGTGAACTGTCCACTGTCGTCCAGCTGGTCGAGCTGGGTCGAGCTGGGTCGAGCTTCCTGGCAGCTGGACGAGCTGACACTAGCTGGCCGAGCTGACCGCAGCTGGCCTCAAGCTATCCAGAGCTGGCCGAGAGCTGTCCGGAGCTGGCCCGGAGCTGTCCGGACCTGGCCCGAAGCTGTCCGGAGCTGACCAATACTTGTCCCATACTTGGCTCGTTTTCTCCCCTTGACCGAGCTAACGAGTAGCTCTTCCCCGACTTGTCCGAGATCACCCTTCCATCCCGGACCAAGCCATGGCCTACGATCCTATTCAGGATCGCGGGCGTTACAGGTCTCCCCCCCTTGAAGGGGATTCGTCCCCGAATCCGGATCAAGTTGATCTTCACTCATCTCCTTGAACCACTTAGGAAAATCGGCCTTCATCTTGTTTTCAGTTTCCCAAGTAGCTTCTTCCCGTCCGCTGCAGTTCCACAAGATTTTTACCATGTTCATCTTCTTCCTGCGCATTTCCTTTACCATTCGATCAATGATCCGAATAGGTGTCGCTTCCACGGTCAAGTTCTCTTGCAACTCGGCCGGAACATCTTCGACCACTTCATCCTCTTCTCTTAGGCATTTCCGAAGTTGAGATACATGGAACACCTTGTGGAAAGCGTCTAACTTTGGTGGTAACTCCAGCTTGTACGCCACCGTACCTACCCGTTCAAGTACCTTGTACGGACCAACGTACCTTGGGCTCAACTTTTTCCTCTTAGTGAAACGCCCTTTTCCCTTATAGGTCATGGCCTTAAGGTACACCAAGTCACCCACTTCAAACTCCAACTGTTTCCGACGCTTGTCCCCATAACTTTTCTGTCGGTTTTGGGCTTCTTTCAACTTGATTTTTAAGAACCTTAGCTTGTCGGCCGTTTCGTCCACAATCCCGGGTCCGAATAACGTCCGTTCCCCAACCGGCGTCCAGCACAAAGGCGTTCGACATGCTCGGCCATATAGCGCTTCATAAGGCGACATTCCGATACTAGCTTGGTAGCTATTGTTGTATGCGAATTCCACCAAGTTCAAGTAACTTTCCCAGCCTCCACCCCAATCCAGTACGCATGCTCGCAACATATCCTCGAGCGTCTGAATTGTTCTTTCGGACTGCCCGTCCGTCTGTGGGTGGTACGCTGTACTCAAGTTCACCCTTGTTCCCAGGGCCTTTTGAAAAGCTTTCCAGAATAGCGAGGTAAACCGTGTATCACGGTCTGAGACAATGCTCACCGGTACCCCGTGAAGCCGGACAATCTCTTCCATGTACCTGGCCGCGATCACTTCGGCCCCATCCGTTTCCGCGATTGCGATGAAGTGTGCAGATTTGGTCAATCTGTCAACCACTACCCAGACTGCATCGTGTTTCCACTTGCTCATAGGCAACCCAGTCACGAAGTCCATGGTCACATGATCCCATTTCCATTCCGGCATGGGTAGACTTTGGACCAAACCGCTCGGTACCTGATGCTCGGCCTTAACGAGTTGACAGGTTTTACACTTAGCAACCCACGCGGCCACATCTCTTTTCATTCCCTTCCAGTGATAGTATCGTTTCAGATCGCGATACATCTTGGTCGAACCGGGGTGGATTGAGAACTTAGACTGGTGCGCTTCCCTTAGGATTTCGTCCCTTAGTTCCTTACTTTGCGGCACACACACCCGTCCATTCACCACAATGGTTCCATTGTTCGATGTTTGGAACTCAGTCTTATTATTCTCCGCCCAACCCTTTAGTTCCTTGTCCTTTTCCTGAGCCAAACGAATTCTACTAAGTAGGTCCGCTTGATCAGCTGCCCCTAAGCCCAATGACTCCACTTCTCCCGACAATGCATTTAAATGCAAAGTCCCCAGCATATAAACCAATGCTTCCTGATTTTTCTCAGCTTCCCGGTTGATAGGCAATATCCAAGTCATAGTCCGCGACAAACTCCATCCACCGTCTTTGCCTTAGATTTAACTCTGGCTGGGTGAATATGTATTTCAGACTCTTGTGGTCGGTGAAGATTTGAACCTTGGCTCCATAGAGATATGAACGCCAAATCTTCAACGCGAACACCACCGCGGCCATCT
>NW_010921777.1:14903-15598 GCF_000633955.1 Camelina sativa
CCTTCGGACGAATCCGTTCATTCACTCCTGTTCGCTCATGTACGCTCGCCGTACCCGTTCGGCCATGGCCTTTAGGCCGTGCCCTTTCGGTCCCGAGCTCCCAGCTGGTCAGTGAACTGTCCACTGTCGTCCAGCTGGTCGAGCTGGGTAGAGCTGGGTCGAGCTCCCTGGCAGCTGGACGAGCTGACGCTAGCTGGCCGAGCTGACCGCAGCTGGCCTCAAGCTATCCAGAGCTGGCCGAGAGCTGTCTGGAGCTGGCCCGGAGCTGTCCGGACCTGGCCCGAAGCTGTCCGGACCTGGCCCGAAGCTGTCCGGAGCTGGCCCGAAGCTGTCCGGAGCTGACCAATACTTGTCCCATACTTGGCTCGTTTTCTCCCCTTGACCGAGCTAACGAGTAGCTCTTCCCCGACTTGTCCGAGATCACCCTTCCATCCCGGACCAAGCCATGGCCTACGATCCTATTCAGGATCGCGGGCGTTACAAGTCTCCCCCCCTTGAAGGGGATTCGTCCCCGAATCCGGATCAAGTTGATCTTCACCCATCTCCTTGAACCACTTAGGAAAATCGGCCTTCATCTTGTTTTCAGTTTCCCAAGTAGCTTCTTCCCGTCCGCCGCAGTTCCACAAGATTTTTACCATGTTCATCTTCTTCCTGCGCATTTCCTTTACCATTCGATCAATGATCCGAATAGGTGT
>NW_010921777.1:18875-19549 GCF_000633955.1 Camelina sativa
CCTTCGGACGAATCCGTTCATTCACTCCTGTTCGCTCATGTACGCTCGCCGTACCCGTTCGGCCATGGCCTTTAGGCCGTGCCCTTTCGGTCCCGAGCTCCCAGCTGGTCAGTGAACTGTCCACTGTCGTCCAGCTGGTCGAGCTGGGTGGAGCTGGGTCGAGCTCCCTGGCAGCTGGACGAGCTGACACTAGCTGGCCGAGCTGACCGCAGCTGGCCTCAAGCTATCCAGAGCTGGCCCGGAGCTGTCCGGACCTGGCCCGAAGCTGTCCGGACCTGGCCCGAAGCTGTCCAGAGCTGGTCCGAAGCTGTCCGGAGCTGACCAATACTTGTCCCATACTTGGCTCGTTTTCTCCCCTTGACCGAGCTAACGAGTAGCTCTTCCCCGACTTGTCCGAGATCACCCTTCCATCCCGGACCAAGCCATGGCCTACGATCCTATTCAGGATCGCGGGCGTTACAAGTCTCCCCCCCTTGAAGGGGATTCGTCCCCGAATCCGGATCAAGTTGATCTTCACCCATCTCCTTGAACCACTTAGGAAAATCGGCCTTCATCTTGTTTTCAGTTTCCCAAGTAGCTTCTTCCCGTCCGCCGCAGTTCCACAAGATTTTTACCATGTTCATCTTCTTCCTGCGCATTTCCTTTACCATTCGATCAATGATCCGAATAGGTGT
>NW_010921777.1:19915-20591 GCF_000633955.1 Camelina sativa
TGAACTAAAAAGGGTTCTCGTTACATACCAGTAATCGCCCTGTAGTTCCCATCGGCAGTTTCCTCAGACAGCTCATACACGCGTGGTGCAACAGCCTGTCTCTTTGGTGGTGGCGGTAAAGTTTCCTCGCCACGGTTTCCCCGTTGATCAAGCTTTGGACATTCCCTCTTAAAATGTCCCTCCTTCCCGCACAAGTAGCAGGTCCTTGGCCCATTGCCATTGTCCATCCTTGGACAGTTTCGGATCTCATGGTCCTTACTTCCACAGCGTCCGCATGCACCCACGGTCTTCCAGCAAGAACCGCTATGGTACTTTCCGCAAGTCTTGCACTCCCCATACCTGGGTTCAGACCTTGCGTTATCCACCTTGTCCCACTTCTTCTTTCGGTCGGTGGTTTTAACTGGGTGAGTCGAACGAGAAGAAACTTTCTCGCGTTTGAGCTGTTTCTCTTCCTCTATCCCAGCTTCGATCATAGCCGCCCTTTCCACCACTTCCACGACCGAGTTAAAGACACCGTTCACGCAATGGTTGCGGATGTCTACCCTTAGTCCACGGATAAAGCGACGTACTTGTGCTTTCTCATCCTCAATTTCCTTTCCCACAAAGCGCCTAAGGCGACTGAACTCAACGTCATACGCGCGTACCGTCATCTCCCCTTGTACCAGGTTCAGGTACT
>NW_010921777.1:24849-25941 GCF_000633955.1 Camelina sativa
TTCACAAAACATTCATAACGTTTTTGGTACCAGGCCTAGAGCCAAAAAAGCGATAACTTAGATTACAACAACAAAACACCTTGCAAAGGCAATACAAACTACACCGGCTGGCCTAACGTCCTGCGCTCCCCTCTAAGGCTTTTTCCCACTAAGGTTACCTGCAAAACAAAAATATGGAGTCTTGAGTGCTAAACACTCAGTGAGTTCGGAAACCTAACAAGAAACCAAACCCAACCCCAACCCCAGCAAGCAACACACAATATGCAAGCTAACTAACAACAACTACATGCAGCACTCAAATGCAACAAGTATACTATCAAAGTATACGCATGCGGAAGCTAACAACTCTTCTTTGTCTTCAAGGCCCTTCACTCCTTCACTCCACCATTTCATCGCTTCCTCACTTCATCACTTCATCGCCTCCTTGCTTCATCACTTCATCGCCTCCTCGCTTCGTTACTTCCCCCCCCATTCCCGTGAACACCTATACTCACAGCAACAAAGGCACGCGAGCATAGAACATCACATGCGAGTCCCTCTCAACAGGCGCACTCGAATACACCGTCGTGTATACTCGGCCTTAGGCTGCACCGTCTCTCCGAGTCTTCGTAATCAGCCCCGATTACGGCCTTGGGGAAGTCTTCTCCTGCACAACCTCACACACAACCAAACAAACCTGCAAAGCCCACAAGCTACATGCAAGCTACAACAACTACACGCAATGCACACAAGCAAACATGCGACCTCAAACAAGCAACATGCAAGGCACACAAGCCATATGCAACCAAAAACATGCAACAAAGAGACTAGAAATAAATCTAGAGACTAAGTGCTAAACACAACCTCACACCAACATGCAAACAAGCAATAAACGAAACTTAACTTCCTAGAACTCAATCTAGAAAGAAAGAAACGAGTCTACACAACAACCCACGAAAGCGCCTAGATTTATCACCTAAAATCCTAAGCAACTCACTTCTCATAAACGCTTAAGTCTATCCCACAAAGACTTTAAAGAAAAACACCCCAAAACCCAACCTATCATGTGCCATATCACACGCTTCGAAACTCACCTGGCTTGGCTGAGAAGAA
>NW_010921777.1:28077-31441 GCF_000633955.1 Camelina sativa
GCAACAAAGAGACTAGAAATAAATCTAGAGACTAAGTGCTAAACACAACCTCACACCAACATGCAAACAAGCAATAAACGAAACTTAACTTCCTAGAACTCAATCTAGAAAGAAAGAAACGAGTCTACACAACAACCCACGAAAGCGCCTAGATTTATCACCTAAAATCCTAAGCAACTCACTTCTCATAAACGCTTAAGTCTATCCCACAAAGACTTTAAAGAAAAACACCCCAAAACCCAACCTATCATGTGCCATATCACACGCTTCGAAACTCACCTGGCTTGGCTGAGAAGAATGAAATCTACTCGGACTTCTAGCAAGGACTGAACGCGAACAGCTCCTATAGCGGCACTTGGCTAACAACTCGCAGAAGAGAACTTCTACGGAAAGAACTCTCTCCCTCGCTCTCGCTCTAACTCTCACTCTCTAACTCTTTCTTTTTTTTTCTCTAAGGGAAAGAAAATGAGCGAAAATGCTCCTAAGGCTCCTATTTATAGTGGTTTAGTGTGAGTTTTGGCTGAGACAAGTGGCTGGACAAATGGCGATTTTAGAAGCTTCTCCTTAGTGCATGCGATTTCACACTTGTGCGATTTTGACCTTAACACTTGGCCACTAAATTCCCACTAACTCGCCTTCATTTGTTTAATCGCCCACTAGCACCACTAACATCTCCTTCAATTGTTTAATTGCCCACTAATGCCACTAACCCTCCTTGATTAGTTTAATCGCCCACTAACTCCACTAACTTCTTCTTAATTAAAATAATCTTAGTGGAAATTCCACTTAGATTAAAATAATCAACTTCTCTTAGTGGACTCTTTTCCACCCTTAGTTCACGTCCGTTTGCATCCTTAATCGCTCGGGTTTCGTCTGATACGCCCGTCCGTGCTCGTACGTCCGGTACAGTACAGGGTACATGGTACATCGGCCATCTCTTGATCCGTCCAGAATTTCTCGGACTTTCCTTCAACAATCTTTCTGCTCTCCTTGCTGGATTCCTTTTTTGATCTTTTGGCCTTGAGTTTTTATTTTGAAATTTTTATCCCTTGGCGAGGGTCACTACATTCTCCCCCCTTATAGGAATTCGTCCCCGAATTCCCCTTGAACTCCTCCGGTCCTTCTTCTAATGCATCTTGCTTCAGTTCTCTTCTTCTCCTTCGCGCGTTTGATCTTGGCCAACTCTCTCGAACACGAACTTGCCTGCAACCACCAAACCAACTTGCTCGACCAAACTCAACACTTCCACTAACAGGCTAGGAAAAGGGTTCAACCTAGAACACTAAGGTTTCCCCTACACGGCCTATCACTAAGGGTTCTCTAAAACGCTTAGCTAGAAGGCTTCCTGCACACAACAACTAAGACATGGACTAGCACCACCATGTGCTTCCACAAGCCTAGACAACAAACACACAACAGGACAACAAACACGCAACCACACAAACACACAAGCACACAAACACAAAAAGGGAGTTAGCACCCACACTTACCTTCCCGATCGCCACACGGTTCTGAAGGTCTAAGGGTTAACTACCTAAGGGGAAAGATACACGCGATCCCTTCTCACTTGCCGCTTCACAGGTTGCTCATCCTCGGGACTGGTCACTGGGGGATATTCTGCTTCTGGTTCCGCTACCATGGCATTGATCATCGGACAAGCTGCCATGTAATGGACACCCTTGCCACAATTGAAACATATGATGTGAGATGGCACTGAGCGATCACTCCTACCTGCCTTCGGGCATTCTCGAAAATAATGACCCGACTCTCCACATGAGAAACACACAACTCCTCTATTCCCCAGTTCTGAATTACGCCCTTCATGGTCAGATCGACTCCTCTTTCGCGTTGCACCACCACTTGGCATCATCCTCGCCTTGCCTTTCTCTTGATCTTTTCTCATGGCTTCCTTCTCCATTTCTATGTGCTCCTCCACGTTTACAGCTTTCGCCGCCAACTTGTCAACTCGTTGGTAAGTGACAGACATGAGCCTACTCCGGATATCTGGCCGTAGCGCATGTAAAAAGTGGCGTGTCATAGCTGCTTCATTGTCTCGCCCCCGGTACACATACTTTCGCAGTCGAGTAAAGATTGCCTCTAGTTCTCGAACACTCTTCCCGCCTTGTTCTAAGTTTATAAACTCATTCTCCAATCTATCTCTGGCCACTGGTGGAAAATACTTTCCTTCAAACTCCTTTCGAAACTCTTCCCATGTTGGATCTCGATGACCGTAGTGTCTCTTCACACTAGTCCACCAATCACTAGCATCATCCTTTATGTAGTACACTGCCACATCTTTCTTATAGTCTTCTTGACATCGGGTTGCTTTAAAATTCTTCTCCATGCCTTGCAACCAATTATCTGCTTCAAACGTGTTTGATCCTCCTCTGAAATACTCGGTTCCCAAATTCCTCATCATCGCCACAATCTCCAGAAAGCTCGGGGCCTCTGGTTCCATTGAGCGTGACGCTTGTTGTCGCATAAGTGCTACCATCTCTTGGAACGCAGCTAGCAAAGGATCTCTTGGTCCACTCTCTTGACCTATTGGCTCTTCGGGTGCACTCCTTCGTCTCGGGTCCACTGGTACACTCCTTTGTCTTGGCTCTTCAGGGACATTCGTTTGCCTTGGCGGCACACTCCTTGGCTCATATGGTTCGTGATATGCAGTTTGTACATCAGGTGTTTGACGGAAACTTGCTCGCTGCTGACCCGGATTGTTAAATCGCATACCAGACCAGTCTCCACCGAAAAATGTTTCTATCAGGAATCTTGAATTCTCTCCGAGTAATGATCCTTGCGACCCACTCCTTTCGGAACTTGACCTCTCTGTCGTCCGATCGTCATTCTCTCTCGATCCGGTCTCACCCTCGACATCATATGGATCACCCTCCATCGGCTCTTGCCACTCTTCTCCATCAGCTCTTGAATCACCCCACGACCATCCCTCTTCACTTCCCCGGTCTGACATCTGCACCAGCACCAAAGGGTAAGTCCTAATCCCATCTACCTAAAAATGCACAAGGACGTACCGGTTTCCTAAAATTGCCTTTGCGACTCATTTTAACTCGATAAAACATTTAAAAAAACGTGTGTTCCACGAGCATCATAACCATGCTCTGATACCACCGTTGTAACGCCCCCGAACCGTCCTCAAACAAGCAACATGCAAGGCACACAAGCCACATGCAACCAAAAACAAGCAACAAAGAGACTAGAAATAAATCTAGAGACTAAGTGCTAAACACAACCTCACACCAACATGCAAACAAGCAATAAACGAAACTTAACTTCCTAGAACTCAATCTAGAAAGAAAGAAACGAGTCTACACAACAACCCACGAAAGCGCCTAGATTTATCACCTAA
>NW_010921777.1:34812-35402 GCF_000633955.1 Camelina sativa
TGTTGTAAAACACTTAGTGGACTCTATAGACCGGCCCGCTCACAGTCCATTAGGACATGGCCTTACGGCCCATGTACGGTCCATCCTTGTACGGCCCATCGGCCATTGCTTTACGGCCCATTGGCCTATGCTATGTTCTAGTCGGTTTATGGGCTTTAGCCTTTGTACTCTACTATATATACTTGTTGTTGTACCCACGATCTGTCATCTCGGACAATAGGCAAGAAGGCCAGGGTCGGGTTTGTCTAATGGGCCAAGAGCGTATTACTGATCGGCCCATCAGGCCTGGAGAAAGGAAGAGAGCGCGGAGATGCTTCGTGGTTCAGCTCGCAGCTCGGGCCCGGTCAAAGATTCCTGCATTCAAGAGGATTAATTAGACCGCACAAATCGTGCCCTATTAATTGTGCATTGATTGGGCAATAAATTGGTCGGTATAAATATGTAAGGGGGGTGTCACTTGTAGGGGATCCGGAATTTCACCAAAAAACAGCAATACAAATTCAAATACTCAAAAACTCTCTCAATTCAGTTCGGAACTACTTAACGGCGATAGGCTCCTCCACATTTAAATCACTTCGGAAGGAGAAGCT
>NW_010921777.1:36394-38685 GCF_000633955.1 Camelina sativa
ATTAAAATAATCAACTTCTCTTAGTGGACTCCTTTCCACCCTTAGTTCACGTTCGTTTGCATCCTTAATCGCTCGGGTTTCGTCTGATACGCCCGTCCGTGCTCGTACGTCCGGTACGGTACAGGATACATGGTACATGGTACATGGTACATGGTACATCGGCCATCTCTTGATCCGTCCAGAATTTCTCGGACTTTCCTTCAACAATCTTTCTGCTCTCCTTGCTGGCTTCCTTTTTTGATCTTTTTGTTGTAAAACACTTAGTGGACTCTATAGACCGGCCCGCTCACAGTCCATTAGGACATGGCCTTACGGCCCATGTACGGTCCATCCTTGTACGGCCCATCGGCCATTGCTTTACGGCCCATTGGCCTATGCTATGTTCTAGTCGGTTTATGGGCTTTAGCCTTTGTACTCTACTATATATACTTGTGTAAACCTCGATATTGATTAATGAGAACAAGAGATTTCATCCTTCAACTCTCTAGTTTCATAACACGTTATCAGCACGATAGCCTCTAAGGCCAGCTGAGAAAACCCTAACCCTAAAACCCTAAAGGCAGCCGCCGTTTCTCTCCTCCCTAAAACCCTAAAAACCGCCACCCAAATTCGGCGATCAGTTTCCATCCGTATACGCGGCCAGTCCGGGGTAAGTTCCTGTCCGGAGATCTCTCGGTGATAATCCAAAACTCTCGACAATTATTCCTTGTTCGGAATCCATCATCGTCCGCGGTCCTGTTCCTGTTCGAAGATCGAGTTTTGTCCGAGTTATGTTCCAGTTCGAAACCAAGGCGTGTTCGTGATCGAAATTTTATTGAAGACTTGATCAAGGTTCGAGGTTCGCGGTTCCTAGGCGCATCCGAGAGCGGTACGTAGGCGGTACGAGGATCTGTCCGAGAGCAGTCCTAGAGCAGTTTGAGAGTGGTACGAGGATTGGGTCGATAGCGGTTCTGATCGAGGTTCGTGAGTGAAATCTGAGGTCTTTAGCTCCCAGATCAAAACCAGTCAGACCCTAATTGGTGAAAGGTAAATAAGATCCAAAACTCTCCTAGAACCTATGAATCGAATTCAATACATAAAACCTATGGAACCCTAAAACATCCAAGTACACAACAAACAAATCTTAAGAGTCCTATTCCTGTAAAACTTTAAAATCGGATGCATAGGGCTGTTAGATTGTTTGTGAATTGCACCAAGATATATCAAGCTTAAAATCCGATTGATTGATTAATTGTCTATGCTTGCTTGATTGATTGTTGCATAAGAACCTAGAACTAAATTGTTAGACTCATAAGATAAATATTGATCTAATTGTTCTAGGATATTTAAAACTTGGTTGTTCATGCATCATAATGAAATCGGATTATGCATAGGGTATTAAAGAACCAATAATTGCATAAATTGTTAGAGTTGCATGAACATTAATATCAAATTGGATAGACTTGTTTAGGACTGTTGAATTCGGAATTTCCATAGAAACAATATAGGATCAATTATAAACATAAAACTGTTCTTGTAAATTAAGAAAAAAATTTCGGATCCTAAAACTATGAAATTCGAAAATCATAGAACTGTTCTAGGTTGCTAGAACTATCAGGATAACTTCCAAATTTAATTTGGTAATTATCCTAAAATTTAAATAAAATATTTCCTAAAACTTGTCTTAATCCAAAACTGAAAAGGAAAACTTAAGAAAAGGAAATCTTATCTAGAAAAAGGAAATTATTGCATGCATGCTAGTTCCTACCTAGGTTTGTTGTTCATGCCTAATAAGCCACGAAATTGAGTATAATAAAGGCATGTTTCGGTCTCAAATACCGCATGACCTAAGTTCAAAATTATGAGTAAAGGCAAGGCATGTTTCGGTCTTAAATACCGCATGACCTAAGACTAAAATGATTCCATGGTTCGGTCTTAAACACCGCATGGCATGATCCAAATGAATTACATGGTTCGGTCTTAAAAACCGCATGATATAATTGGGTGCATGTCTTGTAAAATCAAACTACCTATGTGAGTGTATTAAGGACGATAATGGTTGCACTAAAAGAATAAATGTAAGGCAATTTTGCATACACACCATCACCTTGCTGAGAGTCTCAAGGACCAAGTACCATACCATTGAGAATCTTATTGACCTTTGGACAGAGTTGAAAAACAATATGGACACCAATAGATGGTGCTCCTACCAAAGGCTCAATTCGAAAAACCTAAGGATCCAGGAATTCCAATCCATGGATGAGTATAACTCAGAGCTTTTAAGATTGTCTCAATCCTAAGGTTGTGTGGTA
>NW_010921777.1:45594-45910 GCF_000633955.1 Camelina sativa
AGAAATCAAGATCGGAGGGGGATTGGATAGCGAGTTCCGCGCCAGTCTGATAACCTTCCTAAAAGAAAATATGGCCACCTTCGCGTGGTCCGTAGACGAGATGCCCGGTATCAGTCCAGAAGTTATCTCCCACGAGCTGAATGTGGATCCGACGTTCCGACCTGTAAAGCAGAAGCGAAGGAAGCTAGGTCCTGAGCGAGCCAAAATCATCAACAAAGAGGTGGAACGCCTACTGAAGGCGGGACAGATACGCGAAGTGAAGTATCCTCAATGGCTCGCAAACACGGTGGTAGTTAAAAAAAAGAATGGCAAATCA
>NW_010921778.1:0-14251 GCF_000633955.1 Camelina sativa
TTAAGGGGACTAAGGGGTTTGTCTTGAGAGATTCTTGGATTGTGTATAAATCCATGAACATAATAGATTAGATAATTGATTGAGTGAAACTTGTAAGTTTACTAAACAGATTATCTAATAAAGAAGTTTTATTTTGAAAAACCTCTATCTTACTTTGTGTCTCAGTTTCCATACATATCAATACATATCAATAGCTCTTGAGTTCTCATATCAATCTAAATAAATATGTAAATTAAAAGTTATTTTTTGGTCGTATAGTTAATAGTTATGCTATTTGACATGTTCTTTTCATAACAAATCGTCGTCTCTCTCCTTATCTTTGGTTAGACATCCGTGTGCCCTACTAATATCCTCTCCACTCCACGATATTTTATATTTTTTGACATTAAAAAAGTTGTATGTTGAGATACTGATACAATAATCGCTTCACAAATATAAATCACGTGTTCATAGTTTTCAATAATACAGACATACCACTATTATTTATATATTAAAGTTTGGATCTCTTCGACTTGGATACATAAATAAATGAGTAAACCCTAGTTCCCTTTCCACGAAACATTTTCAAATAATTTGTAAGTCTATCATTTACTCATATATCTTATATGATTCTCTCCACTTTAAACTTAAGAGAATCTCAAACGTCTTTAACAAAATCAAAAGTTAATGAAGAGGTGATGATGTGTCATCCATGGAGAGATTCCCCTTATCTTTAATTTTATATAGAGGATATCAGTTAGATACAAAAATTATAGTTTCTCATATAATTTTTTTTTACTATTTCAAATCATAAAACTTTAAGAAACCAGTAAACTAGATGATGAGAAGAAGTAAAAACTAAAAACTAATATGGAAGAGTACCAGTAATTTGTGCACAGTTTGCAACAATACAATAACTTTTTGTTCTACTTAAAAAATGTGTATATATATATATATATATTATTATTTTTTGTTGGTCAACAACCTATTTTATTTGAATTATTTAAGGACATTGCCAACAAAGGAAAGAAGGGCTAGTTTAGCAAAAGAATCCGACTATACATGGTATAGTTCCATACCATCAACAAAATATAAATTAAAATTAAAATATTACAAAAACATAAGAGAGCAACTTCTAATATCAAATTGCCTTGACAAGTCTACGTAAGCCACCGAAATGAATCCTTTGATTGAGCTGAAAGCAGAGACCCACGTTCTGTTCCTCTCTTTCCAAACTGTGTGGATTGAGGCTTTGAAAACATAGCGGGCAAGAAAGCTCCGTGTTCGATCGTGAGTAGAGTCTTGAGACAATTGAGAACGATCGATATATATGGCCAGTAATTTGTGTACTTTGAGCTGAATATGTCTGAATATATCCCCTTCACCGTTCCATAGCACAACATCCGTAGTACACAACCCTCCCACAATAAAAATATATCGCTTAATTAATTATAAGAACAAAGAGAAGTATAAGTATAATGGATGGTCAGAGAAAGAAACAAACATTAATAAAACAATAAGGCCATTAAAATATGAGTTTAGAGAGAGTTCATGGGTGAAAGCAGTAGCAACAACAACAACAACAACAAAAAAAAAAAAACACCGGAATACATTACTAGCTAGGCCACTGGTATATGAACCCAACGACCCAATACAACATATATGAACTGATAATTACTCCTCTCCCTCTTCATCCTCATCATCATCATTGCCATCATCATCGCCATCATCATTGCCATCATCATTGCCATCATCATCGCCATCATCATCGCCATCATCATCATCATCATCATCATCATCATCATCATCATCATCATCATCGCTTTCATAATCATCTTTTTCCGCTTCTTGTACTTCTTCTATTATCAATCCGCCAATGCTAATTTCCATCTTCAGTATAGAGACGTCATCCAGTAAATAATATGGAATTAACATGTAATTTTTTACAGGTGTTTCGAAGCTTAGTTTCTGGATCCTGGTCATCTCGTTGGATCTATACGCCACATCATGAATTCCACTCCGGAAGAGGAGACGATAAGAGAACTCCCCAACACCTGGAGTAGGAGGTGCTATGCAGTTCACCGTCACGTACAAACCATGTGCTCCCTTCAAACACTGAACAACAACCAAAGGACCATCTTCATTTTCTTGAAGGACTAATACCTTCTCAGTGATGCGTAACCATGCGTCATCGGTCTGGCCAGACCTGAACTTTGAGTAATTAGCTTTGTGTTTGGCGATGAAATGAGCGGCGAGATCCTTGTAAGCCCCGGTGTAATAGCAGTTTGGGTCAGGGCAGTAGCAGAGAGTGAAGCTGCATTCTTTCTGATGGGATGATTCTCTGCCGTCTTTGCTATAAGACCACTTCTTGGTGCAGCCAAGTCTAGCATTAGGGCAAGAGATATTAACAGCTTCAACGATCCTCTCCACGAGTCTTGATCGAATGTTACCGACCGGCAAAGAGCAGGAAGGGCACTTATACCTCATCAGTCTCTTATAGCACCTGTAGCATTGTATGTGTCCATTTTCACACTGAGATGTAAAAGCTCAGAGTTAGTTAATATTATCAAAGTTGTATAGAGAAAGAGAAACTAAGCAATTGCAGTCTAGATTACATTTATGTTTACCTATACGAATCACTGTTTACACTAATCAGTATTATCCTAAACTCTCATATCAAGAAAAATAATCTTTCTAGGACGACTCGTGAGTACATGCAATCATTATTTTGTTACCAACAAAAAAAAATATAAACAAGGAAGAAGAAGAAGAGAGACCTGAAAGATAGGACTCGTCAGTGGCAGGCAACAGATTGGGCAGTCCAGCAGATCAAGTTCGAATAGTATCCCATGTTGTGCCATCACGTCACCACTTGAAGTTCCTCCAGCGTTATCCATGGATACAAGTTTTTTTTTGTTTCTTTGGGCGGCTGCTCGATGCTTCTCCAGAGATCAGGTTATGCTTTGCTACTTATATATACATACAGAAGCAAAGGGTGCGTTGAAAACCCTTATTTCCTTATACTTCCCGCCCCAACGTTTTTAAATTTAAGATTAGATTCACACAGTTCGTATGTGGTCTGTGGATGACTAATCCTCTTAACGTTATCACTAAATCTTATCTAGTCTCTTCATTTTGATATCTTTCCTTTTACATAAACGAAAAGTTGGATATTTACATTTTGTTTCACATATATTTTTATGTTTCTAATTTTTAATGTAAATTATATTTGTATGTCTTAGAGTTTTGAAATTTACATATATTACATTATCGGTTCAATTATAAGAGAAACAAATTTAGGGTGATTTTGAGAGATTTGTAGAACATAAAAAGGAAAACTGGGTTTACTCATCATCAAAACAGAAAACAAAAACACCATCGATCATTGCCATGTAAAAATTGGTGGAGTGGAATCTCTAGAGTTTGTGGATGCTATGATCTGATCAAATGAGAAAGTTTCAGTTTCATCAAAGGCATATACAAGATGATTTTCTTTTGGCATCTTCTTTGAATTTCTAATTTGTAAATCTTGATTAAGCTTGAATTTAAGCAACACATCTTGAGCTGCAAAGCACAACATAGAGACGAGTCATCATGCGAGATCCGTCTATATACTCTCATTTCACCTGCATATTCAAATTGTCTCTTTTAAAGCATGATCCAGTACATGGTAAATTAGCACTGTCGATAGTTTTTTATGAGACCAGTATAATAAGCATTACACAACACTATTTATATTCTCACAGGTTCACATGTTGAGTTAACCTTGAAAGCTAACTTTGTGAAATACGATCCAACTAGCCTATAAGAACTAGACTCCCTTTTTGTAAGAGTTCATATCATTTTACCCACGTGCACACTTTTGTTGCAGGGAACGGAAATGCAAGTGCAACACTACTTTATTGTGTTTCTCGCTTAAAGGTCACCAATGTGAAAAAAGTACCTTATAACTCACCTACTGGAGGATGACGCTCGTGATCAAGCGCCATACAATTTGTCTTTAATATCCCCTTTCACTGTCATCCCCCATTTCCCCACCATAATCATCAATGGAGTCTTTCCACTAATAATTACGAGAAAACAACCTTGGTCTTCGTCCATAGCTTCAGAGGCCTTTTATGTTTTGATTGACCTCAATCTTTCTTAGAATTCAACCATTGACTCTGTCTCTCGAGATTGTTTGCTAGATTCAGTGTCTTCCGATTCATTTATGTATATAAAGTAGACCTCACATGCTAGTTAAGGTTGAAAAATTCCAAACCACAAGTAGCTAGGACCGAGATATTTGGATGAGTAACCCTTTGTTCCCTAGAGAGCCGATAAACTCTGACAACAGGTGAGATTCTTGATTTCGAGTATTAGGGCACACGATGGTCTTGAAGTTATATTGTGATTTGTGAGGTCTTGATGAGTTTCTTTATTTCCATAAGCGATAAATTGACGTTCCCTGCAACTCTTTCACATTAATTTCTCTTAGTTTCTGTTTTTTTTTCATTAACTAGTATCCTGGTTTCTTAAAATTTTCTGATTTGAAATTGTTAAAATTAATCATTTACGAGAAATTAATTGTATTACCAAATTGCTCAACTCTAAGCTATCAAAATATTTGATTATGCTCAACTCTAAGCATAAGATTTGAAGAGGGCATTGTAAACCTAAAATCTCTGTAAAAGAAATCTTAAAGTAGACCAACAATTTGTTTTCTCCAAATTTGAAGCATAGTCGAAGTTACAAACAAAAATACCTACTTTGAAAATCAACACGTACTTGACATCACACATCAAAAAGGAGCGGAAATGCTAATGAAAGAAATAAATTAGTTTTTGCGTGCTTTCTTGCATTCTGTTTAGCAAGTTTACTTTGATTTTTAGTTCTCGAATTTACAGATTCAGGAAAATATTTATAAAGTATTTTTAACTGGCCCATTACTAATATGGTATCAGAGCCTAGGTTCAAACTTTTCGATAGTGGTCTACCACTCGTGGATGTCCAGTCCCACAAGTTTCACGCTTCAAATGTCAGCGTGAGGGGGGGTGTTAGAATTATCCCACATCGGAAGAATCTATATTCTTTGGGCAATATATATAGTGTGTGGCAACCCTCCTCTCTTGAGCTAGCTTTTGGGAGTGAGTTAGGTCCATTGAAGGGGGTGTATTAAGATATCCCACATCGAGAGAATAGAGATTTGTTGGGCAATATATATAGTACATGGGTCTCTCCACTTATTGCCAATTGGTTTTGAGTTGGACCCCATGTTTACTAATATGGTATCAGAGCCCATGGTAAATTTCTCTCGATTGTGGGTTTACCCGTGGATGTTCAGTCCCACAAACTTCACGCTTCAGATGTCCAGCCCTGAGCGTGAGGGGGGTGTATTAAGATATCCCACATCGAGAGAATAGAGATTTGTGGGGCAATATATATAGTACATGGATCTCTCCACTTATTGCGAATTGGTTTTGATTTGGACCCCATGTTTACTAATATATACAGTTGACAGTCACATACACACCATGTGCCGCCTTGAAGCAATGAACAACAACCAATGGACCATCTTCATATTCCTGAAGGACTAATATCTTCTTACTGATGCGTAACCATGCGGCATCGTACTGGCCACACGTGAACCTTGAGCAATTAGCCTCGTGTTTAGCATAGTAATGACAGTAGAGATTCTTGTGCATGCCCTTGTAGTTGCAATCTGGTGCAGGGCAATAGCACATATAAACACAGCACTCCTTCTCATGGACTAATTCTTTGCCATAAGAGAACTTCTCCTTGCAGCCATGTTCAGCGTTTCGGCATGGGACAATGACCGATTCCAAAACACTCTCCATTATTCTGGATCGGTAACATAGATTGACTACTGGTTTTTAGCGAACGACTTATTCATTGCAACGTTGTTGTCAAATGTAAAAAATCTTATTACATTCTTACAGTTTCAATGAAAATAATATAAACTATGAAGCATCAATAGCATAAATTGAATACTTCAAAGAAACAAACGGAAGAAAACAATGTTACGAAGGAAGAGTATTTGCATGCGCACATGCACATTATTGAAATCAAACATTTAAAATTGAAAATTGAAACGTTTTAGCAAGGTCTCAGAATGCTTTACACTTGGCTTTATCATCCTCTTAACCGTCTTCTTCTGGTGGTGACCTGTTGAGATCAAACTTTGGAGTAACACCAGATGCACTCCCTCCTTCGTCCTCCTCTATTGGATCAACATTCAGATCAATCTCCAACCCTCTAGTGCCTGAACTAGACCCTCCACGACCGGAAGAAGCAGCAATCGTGCCACCAAATCCTTCCTCAGTCGCA
Source organism: Camelina sativa (assembly GCF_000633955.1). NCBI lineage: Eukaryota > Viridiplantae > Streptophyta > Magnoliopsida > Brassicales > Brassicaceae > Camelina > Camelina sativa. The sequence continues at coordinate 6,307 of NW_010921778.1, forward strand.
TCAAATGTTGGTGGAGGAAGGAAACCTTGATAACCACGATCTTTGTGCAGGCTTAAGTGTCCAAAGCCTGCTTTCCAAGAACCAAAACCTATCCCACATATGTTACATGTGGGAGGACCTTGAGGAGGGTTGGTCAATTGCGTCGACCCTTTCTTTCTAGCCATTTTAATTGGCTCTTTGTCCATGGTGGAAGCGACGACTGTAGATCCAGACGCTCCGGCAAGAGCTTCCACTAAGACACGTGGTCGTCCGATTTTGATATTATTTTTGGGAGCCCCATCAAAGCCACCTTTTCCACTCACAGGTTGATCCTTCTTCCCAGCGGCTTCTTTAGCAGCATCAACAATAAGTGTTGCCGCAACTGCGGCTTCTTTACGGATGGTTTCATCCACATTAAAACTTTCAGCGAGACTCAATGCCGGCACGGCCAGAACAGACTGATAGCCACTGTCGTCAGAACTTTCATGTTTCTCTTCCTCAGAATTCAGTTTTCTCTCGTCGGGATTACTCATGATTTTGCCTTGTTGAAACTTGAGAGTCAAAAATTTCTTATCGTTGTATCTTATCCCTGTTTCTCATTTTTAATATAAAAATTAATTTTGTATTTCCTAATTTTGTCCATACCATTTAAATTCAACAAATTGGTCAATCTAATTAAATTTTGTTCAACCATTTGTAGATTTATTTCTAACTAAAAAGAAAAAACACTTCATAGAAATATTTTCATAAATAATTTCCCAAATCAGTCCTGTCCTTACACACCCAACTATAGAACGGAGTACCAATAAAGCCCACGAGCAAAAATTTATATTTTTAACCATTAACATTTCATGTCTTTCTTTAGGGAGTGTAAGTGACTCTATATCATATTAAAAAGTTATTTTCAGTTATTGTAGAAAAGTAAAACTCGTATTATGATTAGTTTTTTAAAAGGTTCATCAGTCCCAATAGTAGGTTGTAACGAATCTGGTATTCAAATATCAAAAGATTAAAAATATGATATTGACGAATGTTTAAAAGCTCCTGTTTTAATTAACCACTTATCATCAGATTCGAATATGACATTAATGAAATCTAAATTACGTATGTTGAGCCTATTGTAATGCACCAACTTCCAAATCCAAGGCCGCTAAAACTCTTGAAATTGCTCGTACTCCAACCAAAGAAACTTATCCCAAATCCCACTATAAACAGATATGTTCTCTTTGATAGCAACATAAGACCAGAGCCTGCCAACCATCACTCCTATGTTGCTATCACTCTTCTCTCATTCCAAACATCAACAACATTACATTTAAGATGTCTTCTTGGAGGAAGAGACATGAGATAAAAGTTTTGTATTCATCAGTGAGTAATATTTAGTATATATCTTGAGTTTTTTTTTTTAAATAATTTAAATAAACTACACAATAAATACTACAAAAAAGCACATACAGATTTGAACAAGAATGTCTTTGAATTATCATGCCCAAATAAAACATGTAGCCTAGTATAGTGATGATTGTACTCGTTTACAATTAAGTTAAACAATGAGCCATAAGAAATATTTGTTTAGAAGAAACATCATAAATTTATCATAAGGGTACCAGAAGAGCGGCCTAAAATGGTTTGTATAAGCTGATTACTTCTTCATCAACATCTTCTTCATCTTTTTCTCGTATGCGAATTACCATATTTGATGTAGGACACTTAACCAAGAAAAAGTTAGGAACCAACATGAAGTCTGTTCCCAGAGTTTCGAAGCTCAATTTCGGAACCCTATTCATCTCCGACGATCCAAAATTCATAGTGTTACCTTCGATCGAACATGAGATATCGTAGGACAACTCTCCAACTCCCGGAGCAGAAGGTGCAATACAGTTCACTGTCAGATATAAACCTTGTGGCTTCTTGAAATATATGACAACAACCAATGGACCATCTATATGCCTCTGAATGACTGCAAAGTCTCGCCATGCCCAAATGGATTTTGTACACCAGAACTGTGTAGGTTCGTGTCTGTGATTATCAGAGTAGTGACTATTGAGATCATTGTACACGCCCTTGTAATTGCAGTTAGGTGCAGGACAATAGCACAGAGCAAAAAAACATTCCTTCTCATGAACTGATAGTTCTTTGTCATCATTGAAATTCATGGTGCAGCCATGTTTGGTGTTTTGGCACAGGAAAGAGTCTCCTTCCATGATTCTCTCCACTTTTCCAGATCGGTTTCTACCAATGGGCAAATTGCTGTGAGAGCATTTGTTCCTTAGTTTAGTACAACACAAGAAGCATGTTATATGTCCACAAATACACTGAAATGCAAAAATCACAAAGTTAGTTAAGAATAATATATTTACCGAAAGCTGCAACGACTAGTCTATAGAAAAGAAATGTACCAATGCATATTTAACTACTTGTCTAGTTGAACTTGTCAACTCACAAATAACAAAAAGAAAAGAAAACTAACCAACCCTAATCCGTAATCCATATGTTTTCTAGAGAGGAAATTATCATCAGTAAGACAAAAGGAATGGTGAGATTAGTTATAAACACACTTGAGTTGGTTTTATTATTATTGAACCTCTTTTGGGAGGTATTATTCCCACACATTTTTCTTGGTCTTATCAACCATATCTAGTCCAGAATCTAAGAAAATATACTAATTTATCCATTATATTTCTTCTACCAATCTTCTACAGGAGTCATGTGCAAATTCAATCAAATGGAAAAGTGTTGTATCACAAATCAGTGTTAAAATCAACTATATATATATATCGGATTATAAGGAGGCGTGAAAGACCTGAGAGACAGGAAACATGACTTCGTCACAGCAGGAAATTTCGAAGCTTTCAAACATTTCTTCTAGTTCTTCCTTGGTAGGGTGGCTGCTCAATGCGTCTCTAGCGACGCTTGTGTTGTCCACCATTGTTTATCGAAAATTTTCTAGAGGTATTGGTTATGTCTGCCCTTGGAAATGTGAGAAGGAGATAAGCCCTAATTTGTTTTTGTGTCTTTTTCCATCGCACCGTTTGAGTCAGACTTTAAAATATCTAGTGATAACAAATAAATGTGTTTATTATTATTTTTTACTTAATTTCATATTTTTAAAAGTATGTTTTTATAATCAAATAAAATAATTCACTAGTTATTTTTTCAGAAAACTGATGTATTATATATTTCTTTTAGTCCCACAAAAATCTACTGTATGTTTTCAATTTAACATATAAAATCAAAGAAATTCAACAAAATATTAATTTAAGTCAGTTTAACAAATCAATTTTGAGTGACTTAAACGGATCCTAACTTTGAGAACGAATCAGTAAAGGAGACTTGAAAATGTAAGAGAGCTTAGTAAATATGCTTACTTCAAATGCAAAAATTAAATCTAAAAAATTTAGGTGAGATTTGGAAAAATTTTACAATAAATCATACTCTCTCTGTTTATTTTTGCTTGTCACTCTAGAGTTAATTTTTTGTTTTCTATTACATGTCATTTTGTGTTTACGATGCAATTTTACGGATCAAATTTTCAGTTTTATACCTAACTTTTAGCTTATTAATTATTTATATCAAATGAAATAGTGTATTAGTGAGGGGTAAAATAATAAAATTTAATTATTTTCTTAATATATGTGAAATTGTGTAGAATGACAAGTAATATAATACAGAGAGAGTAACTATTTCACCAAGTTTACCCAAATCATCAAAATTCATAGAAAAAAATATAATCAAAATTAGTTGTTGATAATCATTAAAAATTGTGTTTGCTTACATGGATGGTAGAGAAATTTGTGTGATACTTGTGTTGATATAAAGCTAAGGATTAGAAAATTTAGAGGGGGGGTATTCAAATGGGATTTTAGAGAATTTGATGGGATTTAAAATTTTTTAGATTTTGATAGTTTTTAGGATACTTTGTGGATTTGTTAGTTTTTCAATTTTAAAAAAAGGAAAAGTATTTTGTGATTTGCTGAAATTTTAAAAGAATATATATTGGGTGATTTTAAGAGATTTTAAAACCAAAATAGAAAATATCGCTTCTGCCTTCTTGCTCTTTTTTCGATTATAATTGCAGATTCGTAAGAAATTGAGATGTTGATGACATTACCACAAATGATGTTGCTGAGAGAATCAAGTCCATCATTTTGGTGAGAGGATTGTCACTACAGAATGCAAGCTTGTGAATTAAAATATACAAAACTCCTATCAGATTTGCAATGGAGTTGTCTCTGAAATTTTCACAGAGTATTTTCAAAGTATTGTCTCTGCAGTCTTTGTTTCAAAAACCCTCCATTTCAAAAACCAAGAATCAACAAGATATCCCTTAACCCTTAAGAACAACAAAGGTCCATAAATAGAACTTCTACTGTCAAAAATCTTGAGAGTTCACTAGTGAAGAAAGGTAAAAGACTGGTCAAAAGCAGCCAATAAACCTCCCAAATCTGCAATTGCCAAAAATCCCAATTTCTCTCATTTGAACAAGCAGAGACTGGACTTGAATCACTTGAAAAAAATTAAAAAAGTCACACTTTCAACCACAGTCTCCTAGGCTAAACCCAGATTAAATGGAAAGGAATGAGCTTTAACAAGTGAGGGTTAGGAGGTTTATAATAAATAACCCAGAGGAAACAGATAGTTAGAAAAGGGAATTGAAAGAACCTGGTGTAGAAATTGGTTGAGAGATTGATGAAGGTCTGAAGACCGAGCTTTTCGAACAGATTGGATTTATCGATAGCGAAGGCCTCAGCCTGATCGACGCCGCTCAATACCGATGCCTTCTCCTGCAGCGATTGCATCTCTCTCTCTCTATCTCTGGTTCGGAGTGGTGAGAAGAAAAACTGTGGGCGATACGATTGAATTTTTAAAAAAAAAGAAGGAATGGGACTTGTTTTTAAAAAAGTATTGTCTCTGTAGAAAAATCATTGAGCTCACTTGCAGGGATGTATTTGCAGAGGATCTGAAGAAACGTACGTAGCATCACATTCACTACATAATATGTTTTTCTTTGGATATCATTTGTGAAAACGTCATCAACATCCACTACAGAATATAAAAAATGTTTTTCTTTGGATATCAAGTCACTTTTCTCATTGAAAACCTTGTTTTTATTTCAAGAAGGATGAACTCAGAAAATTCTGACGACATTTTTCAAAAAAACAAATCTTTCAAAATAACACCTCTTAAGGTGTGATTTTTTCTGTTGGATTTCTCATGTAAAAATGTATCCAAAGTCTCCTAAAATCTGTGTTTTGATTTTCTATTTAAAAAAGTTATAATTTGAATAACAATTGTTTTTATATGATTTTGACAAATTATTAGTTGAATAACAAGATATTGTGAGTGATTTTAAATGATTTTCAAGAAATTCCAAATTGAATAACATTGGATTTGGGAAGTGATTTTAAAATCATAAATTGAATAACAAATGATTTTAATAAAAAACCAAAATCCTCCGGAATCCTCATTTGAGTACCCCCTCTTAGGCACTTTTTATTTAATGATTGTAATTTGTCCTTCGATTGCAATGAAACATGATGTAATATATCCTTTTTGTCATCTAAGTATCTATCTAATTCATGTTCAAGCGCATTACATGATTCGAAAAGCAGCTCTAGTTAACAAGAAATTGAGGAGATGTTGTTTGGTCCTTCGGAAGTTCATATATGTAATGCAAAAAAACTGTTATTAGAGGATGGAAATGTCTATTCCATAAATTATGATAACTCATTGTAAATGCAATGCATGAAACTACAAAGCCAAACTCAATGACCCATTCATTACCTAACAGAATTCCCTACTTCTACTGACCGAACATAGCTCAGATATGAACATAGGCATCTTCATTGCCGATGCTAATCTCCATCTTAATATGAACACCACTCAACATATAAGATGGGATCAACAGAAAGTCATCTTCAGGCTGCTCTTCTAGCTTTCTCGATTTCTGAATATTCTTCACCCTCAACCCCAGCCTTAGTGTGCTATGCTCTTGGATTCTGGCTAGGCTGCTGGAGAATTTGCGTACTCCCGGAACCGTAGGCGCTATATGGCTCACAGTCACATACACCCCTTCTGATCCGGTGAAATTTTCAACTACAATCACATCACCTTCTTTCTCTTCTTGAAAAATGACCATCTGATCACTAACGTCCTGCTCCAAGCAGAATATTATAGAACGTCTCAGCTCCAAGCCGAATATGTAACCCAGACTCCGTTTGTGTGCACCACGAAAATGGTTGTTGAGATCCTTGTAGGAGCCAATGTAGTTACAATCCTTAACGGGCATGAACATGGCGCGAAGACACACACTCTCTCATGGCTTAGTAATTTGTTTCCATAGGGGGTGCTCTCTTTACACCCGTACATTGCATTTGAGCATGAGACTAGCCCTGCTTTTATGACCTTCTCCATGGCTCTGCATCGAACATCGCCGATAGGCAATTTGCAGAACGAGCATCTCTTCTTCAATTTGATGCAGCACACGAAACAAGCTAGATGCCCATTGTTACACTAAAAACGCAATAAAAACACAAAGTGTTAGCACAGAGCTAAAAAAGAATCGATTTTTCCACTTTTTAGTGAAACCCATTGACCTAAAAACAAAACAGCAACACTGACTAAAGTGAAACTCATTGACCTAAAAAAAAAACAGCAACACTGACTAGAGTGAAATCGTTGGCCTAAACACAAAACAGCAACAGTAGCTACAGTGAAACTCATTGACGTAGAAACAAAACAGCAACAGTAGCTAAAGAGAAACTCATTGACCTAATAAACAAAACAGCAACACTAGCAAAAGTGAAACTCAATGACCTAAAACCAAAACAGCAACACTGGCTAAAGTGCAATCGTTGACCTAAAAACAAAACAGCAACACTGGCTAAAGTGAAATCGTTGACCTAAAAACAAAACAGCAACACAAGCTACAGTGAAACTCGTTCACCTAAAAACAAAACAGCAACACTAGCTAGAGAGCAAACTATGTTAGCTTCTCAACAATTGGGACCTAGAGTTGTGACCTTTGAACTTAGCTTAACCAATTAAGAGACAAAATTAAGTGAATGGTTCTCATTTGCAATTTCACCAAACCCTAACTTTTTTTTTAAAAAAAAGGAACGAACCTGAAAGATTGGTTTTATCAAAGGGTCGAAGCAATTGGGGCAGTCAAGAACATTCGAACTGGGCAGAGTTACGGATTTGGGTGATGAACTAATCCGGCGTTTGCTTGATTGGAGAGTTATATCTTCGTCAGAATCACTATCATCACTAAGCACCACAAGTGTCTTTTCGTCTTCTTCTTGCATAGAACTTGAGTCGTCGGTGGAAACAGAAGGAAGTCGTCGCCTCTTCGTGGAGATACGGTGGCTGATTCCTCTTCCGTAGTTGCGTCTAGACAATTTCATCATCTCTCTCGGCACCACCTCACACTGACGGATCGAGTTCCCTTTTTAATTGGCTTTTATGCATGCGTGTAAGGATGTTGCGTGGGTTAAAAAAGCCCGGCCCGAACCCGAAAATAAGGCTGTGTAAAAACAACCCGAATTCGAAAAGTCCTTTGGTTTTGGGTTCCGGACTAACTTGGGAACCTCACTCTTTTGTTTCTAAACTTTATTATATTGAAAATTTTTAAATAATGCAATCAAAAGTAGTGATCCGTGTGATCAATGCTATTTTTCGTTTAATCTCTTTATTTTCGTGTGGCACATCCATTTTAACCATGCACGATTCAAACATATTGGAACAAATATTTAATAGTGTCTTTTGAATTGACATAAACATAAAAATATTACCTAGTTAACTAAATTTACACATTTATTCGATCGATCAAATTTAGCCGGTGTCGTTGATATGATGGATAACATATTTTCTGTTAACTATGTTGTCTATTCTCTATATATTGTGATTCAATAGAGGAGATCCATTGAACCTATGTTTATTTTATCTTTGATAACGTATTGATATG
>NW_010921778.1:17976-19038 GCF_000633955.1 Camelina sativa
AAAAGGAACGAACCTGAAAGATTGGCTTTATCAAAGGGTCGAAGCAATTGGGGCAGTCAAGAACATTCGAACTGGGCAGAGTTACGGATTTGGGTGATGAACTAATCCGGCGTTTGCTTGATTGGAGAGTTATATCTTCGTCAGAATCACTATCATCACTAAGCACCACAAGTGTCTTTTCGTCTTCTTCTTGCATAGAACTTGAGTCGTCGGTGGAAACAGAAGGAAGTCGTCGCCTCTTCGTGGAGATACGGTGGCTGATTCCTCTTCCGTAGTTGCGTCTAGACAATTTCATCATCTCTCTCGGCACCACCTCACACTGACGGATCGAGTTCCCTTTTTAATTGGCATTTATGCATGCGTGTAAGGATGTTGCGTGGGTAAAAAAAGCCCGGCCCGGAACCCGAAATAAGGCTGTGTAAAAAAACCCGAATTCGAAAAGTCCTTTGGTTTTGGGTTCCGGACTAACTTGGGAACCTCACTTTTTTGTTTCTAAACTTTATTGTTGTATAGTGAAACTTTTTAAATAATGCAATCAAAAGTAGGTACCGTGTGATCAATGCTATTTTCCGTTTAATCTCTTTCTTGTCGTGTGCCACATCCATTTTAACCATGTACAATTCAAACATCCATTCTTTTGAATTGACATAAACATAAAAATATTACCTAGTTAACTAAATTTACACATTTTTCTAATCGATCAAATTTAGCCGTTGTCGTTTATGGATAACATCTTTTCTGTTAACTATGTTGTCTATTCTCTATATATTGTGATTCAATAGAGGAGATCCATTGAACCCTCCTATGTTTATTTTATCTTTGATAACGTATTGTCTACCTTGCAGATTTTTTAAAAATGATACAAATGTTAAAAATCAAACTATGTATTACTTGATGCACTAGATCTAGTAGACATTTTATCAATGGATCTGGTGTACATATTAGTGAACTATTAAAATTTGTTTATTCAGAAAATGAATTTATCTTTTCACATGTGTCATAAAATTGCAAAGTGCCAGCTTTGAAAAGCCAACTGATTTTTTTTTTTTTTTTTTTTTTTTT
>NW_010921778.1:19291-38531 GCF_000633955.1 Camelina sativa
TTTTTTTTTTTTTTTTTTTTTTTATTGTCACAAGTCAAATTACTTGCGGTTGACATTTCATATAATGAGAAAACCATGAATCACCAAAGCTACAACGTGTTGAGACATACAGACCAAAACATAGAAAAGACGACATTAGAGTATATTAAAGTATTTTTTATAAACAAGAGAATTAAAAGACAAAAGCCTCTTCTTCTTCTTCTTCATTCATGCCTCTCACATGGCGTTGAGGAGTTTGGACCTGTGGGATTTCGATTTTGGTGTCTTGTTGCTGGCACCATCACTAAGTTTTGCTGAGGCTTTCGAAGCCTTCTTGCTTTTGTTGAGAGCAATCTTTCTTTCCCTCTCAGCTCAACGAGCATCGATTTCCATATAGTTATGTTGTAGTAAGTGGCTTCAACTTAGCTTTAAGTTTATAAAAATCTGAACAGTATTTGGTTTAGCAAATAAGAACATATATTTGAACATAAATATTTTTTTTTAATTTTAAAACTCATAAAATGAATATAAATTTTCATAACTCAACAAAAATAGAGATAAGAATCTTATATAATGCACAAACTAACAAACGATAATTAACTATTCTAGATAATTATCACAAACGAAATCGGCATGTGAAAATTAATTATTCGTCTATTTAACAAAAATCAATTAAAGTAGAATTCATAATTAAACAATAACTTTCTTTTAATGAAATACCAAAATTATTAGGTGTAGGGAATGTGTTATCGGTCTTATGTATAATGACTGGTTTGTTATGTTTTATTTGTGATTGTACTCTTGATTTACTTGTGTGTATAGCTCGTATATGGGAATATCGCTTCTGGGTATTTTTGGTAATATTCATGCATCTTATTGTATTTGCGGTGCAGGTAATGTGTATCATGGAATCATGGCGATGAGGAGGAGAATGATCTAGGGTCTCGGTTGTATTATTGGTTAATTATTTATGTTGGAACCTGGTTTAAAAGCATGTTAGGTTAATGGTTTTTATTGGTTATGATTGATATTATATTTTAGTTTATTGTATTTGGTTTAATATGTCTTTCCCTATGTATGTTTGGTTTTTGATGCTTTGTTAGTTAGTTATATTTAAATTTTATGGTTTATAAATATTTAGTTATGTTATTATTATTTATTAAAAAAACTGAGTCGGATTGTTTTCAGTAATCCTGAACTTTAATTTGTTATCACAGAGAACCCCTATAACCCTTTTAATACATACATTTGATTATGCAATCCTTTACATCTATTTGATTTTTTTATTATTATGATGTCTTAGTAGTTTTCATTTTATTTTTTTTTTCTTATAACATTTCTAATGGAAATCTCACTTATTAAATAGTAAAAAAACTTTGATAAAGAGGAAGAGAGAGAACATTGATTAGGCTGGAACAAATTCTATTAGTGGGTCCTTCTCTCTTCTTCAAGAACTGGCCGCCGCTTTAGGTCTTTGTCTCCGACTGGCGCATATGGGCCACCGCGGCCATGGTGTTGGTTTGGCTTTTGTTTCTTGCTTAGTTTTTTAATTCTACTTTCTTTTGTGGAGAAATCTCTAGTTTTTTCCAGCTTTTCTTTTTTTAGATTTAGGATTTGGGTTGTTTGATTTTGTTGCAGGTTTCAATTTTCTTCTTTGCCTGAGCTTTCTTTGGTCTAAACCGCGATGGCTCTAAGTCACTCACAGTCGGGGTGGTGGTGATTCGGTTTCGACGACCTATTATTTTGGATTTCCTCACACAGATTTTCTTACTGGTTCAAGTCACTTAGTTGACATTTCCGACCATGGCGTTTCCGACGGTCTTTGAATGCTTGGTTGAGGTTCTACCGTCACGCCGCTCAAAATTTCTCAAGGTTTCTCTTCTGAAGACTCTAAATCACCAAGTGAGGCAAGATGTTCGTAGTCTTTCAAGGTAGGGGTCACCTCTGGTCTTAGCCTTCTAGTTCTTGCGATATTGGTTTGTTCGGGTAAAAAGAAGATTGGTTTCTTTGTGTAAAATCTACTATCCTGTTTAGATCTGTTTAGTTCCTTGTTTGTCTCCCCGAGTTAGGGGCTTAGTTTCTTTCCAAGAGCCTTAAGCCTCGCCCCGTTATTTTTGAGAGGGGTAAAGTCTCGTCCGCTTAGTTTCTGGAGGTTAAAGTCCTGTCAGCGTATCATACCTTGTATTCCACCTTCGTTCCTTTTTAATATATATTTTAGATAACAAAAAAAGGAAAAAAGAATATATGGATTTTTCAAATGAAAACCTACGAAAACTAAGTCGTCTTGGTCCAGTGGCAAAAGGAGAAAAGTCTCGCCACCTGGATTCGAGTAATATTGGTTACAGGGATTCAAATTTTAATATGGTTTCTCCTGACTTCAGGAGATTAGTCTTTAATCCTAGAAAGCTTTTCAGATTATTTCTGAGTTATCAAAAAAAAAAAAACCCCTACGGGAATGAGAATTTGAGAAACTCAATATGTTCTTTTGCATATTGGCAAAATATAGCATTTCTGATTTATTACTAAAAAATTTAACATCAATTTCTTCAAAAACGTAAAATAGAAGCACAAACAAATAAAATAAGTTATATCCATTTGCAATTTACTTGTGCTTCTTCTTTACGTCTTTTTATAGATTCTAACGTGCACGTGGAGGTGGGCAAGGACGTGGACGTGGGCATGAACGTTGATATGAAACACTTCCTTTGCCTCCTCCGCATGAACAAGATGGAGATACAAATAGCTCTCTAATAGGTTTTGCTACTAAAGATCAACGTGGATTTTATGTTAGAAATGATAAAACAAAATCAATTGTAATATAATACGGGAGTTAAAAAAAATAACGAAAAAGTTATAAATAAGACTATAAACTGGGTGTTAAAAGATAAAAACAAGAGAAGAGTAGACTAATTTTACGCTTATTAAACTTATCATATTATATTTATGCTTTGTAACTTGGTAGTTTGTATTAAAAGTCGTTGTTGATCACACTCCAAATGTAGTACATATATTATATATATATATATATATATAATCATATTATAATGCAGAAAGAAACAAATGAACACATTAAATCAATTTAATGTACTCATTTAATTCATTTTTATGTATAGGTCATTTTTATTATGTAACAGATTAACATAAAAAATAATAAGTAAATACTGCATTGTTATTTATAGAGTTTGTAAGTAACATGTTAAAACTTTTACAGTTAATATTAAATATATATTACTAAAAAGGTTCGAATTTCAAAGTTTTTTTGTAGCATTCATAGAATAAAATACATGAAAAGCTTTATAATTGAATGAAAATAAATTCAATCACAATATAATTTACATGCAACTGTGAGTGACAAATTAAGCTTACAATGATACTCTACACTGATTTTGCATACAGATTTGTGAGTTTTTTTTTATATGATTGTACAAAAAAAAAGATTGAAAACTTACTTTTAGTTTTGGTTGATATAATTTAGTCTATTAAAGAAAAATATATATTTTATAAGTATAAATTGACGCATAATTATAGTATAATTTATTATAATATTTTCTTAAATTAGTTTATATTACTTCCATACATATATTATCTATAATAATTGATCATAGGCTAGTGTAATTAAGGAATCCTTTAAGATTATTGATCTTCTTCTTTACGGAAGAAAACAAATTCAGTGGTATATATATAGTTTGGGCNGGGCTATAATGATATTAAAGAAAGAAAAAAAAAGAATATAAACAGATATAAGAAAGCACTAACCTATCCTTTGGTGAGTGGTCTCAATTCCTCCAATTTCAGAAAAGAGACAAAGAAGTAAAAGAAATAAAGATAGAAGAAGAGCATTGCTTGACATTTTCAAACCCATTCTGAATCTAGTTAACTACGCATGTACATATAATTTTTGTTTTCTTAGCAATAATGCAGGACCGGTCTATATATAAGCTATTGAGATTAATATTTTACAATAATCCAATTATGACTTTCTGTGCATGAAATTTCTTGGTACACGTTGTATAAATAATCCTATAGAGTACGATATAGGACATGTCGACATCGAGTATCTCTACCATCAACGTTATAATGAATCAAAAGCCAAGACTAATTCAAATCAATTAGAACCACTAACGCTAAGTCGAATGAACATCTATTTAAATTTAGAATTATAGAAACAAAAATGTTGCCTTCGTGGGTACTTTTATCATCTATATTTTTCCATACATAATGACTATAACATTTAAAACTGATTTGTTATTGATTTTAGTCAATATGCCATTATTATTTTTAATCGATTTAAGTATATGTATTTTGGTCAAATGTTTTTAATTGATTTTTCAAAGGAGAATTCGTAAAATAACCTGGTAATTTCTTATATTTGGAAAAACAATTCATGTTTTCAAGAGTTTGAAAATCGACTTTCTTATCAAAGAATCATGCGTGCGATGATGACTCTAATATTTATTTATTGCATTCTCAAGAAGTCTTGTTGTTAATTTTTTTGTTTTTTTTCGTTTAGACAAAATGATTTTTTTGTATCTTTCGAAGATGAATAAGTCTTTTGCAGTGCCTTCCCTCACACACCAGTGTTTTGAGATTGTTTTAACTGAGTTGGTTTTTGTGGAGTCCTTTCATTTAAGTGTGCACGATGACGTGTCGTCATTTAGTGATGGAACGTACAAAATTAAGGGTGAGAGGAGTTAGCAATTAGGCCAGAGACAGATCCGGATATCTAAGATTTTTGGAGGTATTTAGATTCGGATTCGTATATAACGGATTTATTAGTTTGATATCCAGATCCGTATCTGCCGATTTCGGATATCCGACCCCCAATATAATTTTTTTAGCTATTATCTGCCATTATTTTTCAAAACACACCAAATAGTTGTAGTGTTTATAGTAGCAGTACCATCAAAGACTTTTAACTTAAAAGTACTATGTCTATACACCAAAATAAAAAAAAAATAAGGACCAACGAAAATTAAGAATGAATTAATTCATGGATGAAAAATGTTCCTCGAATTCACTTCATGATACACATGAAAAAGGAAGCAGCTAACAGATTAAAAAAAAGAAACCAAAAGCTCACTTGTGAAGGTTTATGATCCAACTAACCACCTCTCAATTCTAAGAACAGAGCAAAAAAAAATCTAATATACTAAATATTTGATATTTCCTTTACATCATTTTTTTGTTGTTGCTGTTGTTGTTGATAATCATTAAAAATTGTGTTTGCTTACATGGATGGTAGATTAATTTTTGTGATACTTGTGTGTTGATATAAAAGCTAAAGATTGGAAAATTTAGACACTTTAATTTAATGATTGTAATTTGTTCTTTGATTGCAATGAAAAAATAATGTAATATTTTTATTTTTGTCATCTAATTCATGTTCCGTCGCATTGATATATATTATATATGCAACGCATGAAACCTGTTATAAGAGGATGGAAATGTATATTCCATAAATTATGATTACTCACTGTAAATGCAATGCATGAAACTACAAAATCAAACTCAAATGACCCATTACACAATTTCTAATTGTGTTTGCTTACATAGTCCCTACTTCTACTGGCCTAACATAGCTCAGATATGAACATAGGCATCTTCAATGCCGATGCTAATCTGCATCTTTAAATGATCACTACTCAGCATAAAAGATGGAATCAACATGAAGTCATCTTCAGGCTGCTCTTCTTGCTCTCTCGATTTTTGAATATTCTTCACCCGCAACCCCAGCCTTAGTGTGCTATACTGTTTGAGTTTGGCTACGCTGCAGGAGAATCTGCGAACTCCCGGAACCATAGGCGCAATATGGCTCACAGTCACATACACCCCGTGTGATGCGGTGAAGCCTTGAACTACAAACACATCACCCTCTTTCTCTTCTTGAAAAATGACTATGTTATTATCACTATCGTCCAGGTCCAAGCCGAATATTATAGAACGTTTCAGCACCAACGACATGATTTCACCAGGACTCTGTTTGTGTGCACCACGAAAATGGCTGTTGAGATCCTTGTAGGAGCCAATGTAGTTACAATCCTTAACGGGACATGAACATGGCGCGAAAACACAAACTTTCTCATGGCTTAGTAATTTGTTTCCATACGTGGTACTCTCTTTACACCCGTACATGGAATTTGAACATGAGACTAACCCTGCTTTTATGACCTTCTCCATGGCTCTGCATCGGACATCCCCGATAGGCAATTTGCAGAACGAGCATCTCTTCTTCAATTTGATGCAGCACAAGAAACAAGCTAGATGCCCATTATTACACTAAAAACAAAGTGTGTTAAAGCTAAGCCAAATCAAACTCACTGACCCAAAATAAAACTGAACGCAATAACACAAAAGCGAAAAAGAATCGATTTTTCCACTTTCTAGTGAAACTCATTTACCTAAATATATAAAAAAAAAAAAAATAGCAACAGTAGCTAGAGAACAAACTATATTAGCTTAATTCATAGAACATACAGAAACTGTGACTATTAAACTTAGCTGAAAACTTTGTAGACCTTAGCTCAACCAATTGGAGATAAAGTTGTGACCTTTAAACTAATTAAAGTTGTGACCTTTTTTCACTTAGATTAACGAATTGGAGATAAAGTTGTGACATTTAAACATAGCTGAATGTTTCACATTTGCAATTTCTCTAAACCCTACTTTAANAAAAAAAAAAAAAAAAAAAAAAAAAAAGGGAACGAACCTGAAAGATTGGTTTTTTCAAAGGGTCGAAGCAATTGGGGCAATCAAAAAGCACATTCGAGTTGGGGAGAGTTACGGATTTGGGTGATGAAATAATCCGGCGTTTGCTTGACTGGAGAGTCATATCTTCGTCAGAATCACTATCATCACTAAGCACCACAAGTGTCTTTTCGTTTTCTTCTTCTTGCCCAGAACTTGAGTCGTCGGTGGAAACAGAAGGAAGTCGTTGCCTCTTTGTGGAGCTACGGTGGCTGTTTCCTCCTCCGTCGTTGCGTCTTGACAATATCGTCATCTCTCTCTCTCTCTCTCTCTCTCGGCACCAGCTCGCAACACACTCTGACTGAATGATCGAGTTCCCTTTTGCTTTATGTATAGTGATGTTGGGTGGGTTAAAAAAGCCCGGCCCGAAAACGAAATAAGGGTGTTTAGCAAAACTCAAAAAAACACTATGCTTAAAGAGCAAAGAAAAATCTTAAAGAGTTTGAGAGGATTCTTCACATCTTCTCAATAGTGAATATATTTCCACCTATCATAGCCGATGCAAATCTTCATCATCCAGACCTCGCCGCTCAACATTCTAGGCGGAATCCACATTACGTCGTCATCTTCGGGATGCATTTGCTCTCTCACTTTCTGAATTTTCTTGACCATCGTTCCAATATTTAGAGTGCCACACGGTTTGATTATAGACAGATTGCAAAAGACGTCGCGTATCCCCGGAGCCATATGTGCGATACGGTTAACAGTCACATACACGCCCTCCGATCCCTTGAAAGCCTGAACTACTATCAAATCATTCTCTTTCTCTTCCTTCAAAACGACAGTCTTCTTCCAACCAAGGTTCATGGAAAACATATGACAATGGCCGTCAAACTTAAACGGGATGAGAAATTTATCACGACAAATGTGTGCATGACGAGCGTGGCTTTTGAGATTCGTATATGTGCCAACGAACTTGCAGTTTGGTACAGGGCAAGAACATGGGGCGAAACAGCAAACTCTCTCATGAACAGATTGATCAATACCGTACGTGGTGGTTTCTTCAGACCCGTGTTTTGCGTTCGGACATGGGACTATCGTTGCTTCAATAACCTTCTCCATGGCTCTGCATCTTCTATCCCCGATTTCACATCTACAGAACGAGCATCTCTTGTTCAATTTTTGGCAGCAAGAGGAACAAGCTAGATGCCCATTAATACACTGAACAACACACAATAACAAAACACCAAATAGAGTTAGCCAAAACCATCAACCCCAAATCAAACTATACTATAGGCCGCTCATAAACCCCAACACACATATTGAAGCCAAAATCAATCTATACACTTGCAATACGAAAATTATGAATCGAAGAAGGAGTTGAAACCTCATAGATTGGTCTCTTGAGTGGCTCACAACATATTGGACAATCGAGGACATCATGACTCTGTAGCTTTACGGACTCATCTTCATCTTCAGAAGGAAGTCGTTGTCTCTTCGGGAGACGTTCGTCGCCGGATCTGTCTCCGTTGTCTTCTCCAGTTATCGCCATTTTCAAAATCCTCTCTCTCTCTCCGATGGCTGATTTGTACGTTTCACTGAGCTAGTTAGTGTGGCTACTGAAGAAGAGTCCTAATTGGGCTTTTTATAACCCTAGCTGGTTTAAAACAACGGTAATATTAGTAACTAGCGTTTGATTCAAAAAGAGTAAATCAAAACTGCCCTCAAACATTAAATTATGAAAAATCTTATCAGTTAACAAAAATATCACCATATATTGAAATCACTGACATAAATGATATTTTGAACTAACAATTTTGAACTAATAAAAATAAAAATCTATAGTATTATAATTCAAATTTCAAATTCTTAACCAAACTAAAAAAAATTATATTATTTGAAACATTTATATATATAATTTTTTAAGAGTTTATTACGATAGTATTTAATAAAAGAAAATAATTTTTTCAAAATTTTTTATTTTTTATTTTTAATGAGTTAGAAATTTTTTAATAGAGATTAAAAAAAAAACATTAAACCACCCGCTGCCATAACTACTGACAAATGAGATTTTGAAATATATGATTATAAGCCGTGATGGCCTGCAATCTATACTATTAAAAGGAATCATTTTTAATAAAAAGACATAGGGTTAGACATTATTACAATGAAATGCAATGTTCTAAAATTCGGTCTACGCGGGTGCCTAGGCGGTGGTTATATGCTATGCGGTGATTGAGCGTCTCGAATTTTAGCTATGCGGTAATTTAGGCGGTTTTAAATAATTCGGACTCCTAATAGCATTAGGCGGACATTATGCGGTCTAGGCGGACGCCTGTACGGATTCTAGGCGGTATGTTGACCAAAATAGTAAAAATATACTATAATTAAATATATTTTAAAATATTATTTTTTTGTTTCAAATAAAAATTATAATTAGCCTCTAAAGTCTACACTTCTAAAATTTAATTTGGTTCCAAAATAAGTATAAAATTAAATTTTGTCAATTTTTCAAGTTTTTAATGGATTATGATTTTTTGTTTAAAATGTGATTATATATTCTAAACTATTTTTAATAGATAAGAGTTTATCGAATTTAATATGTGATACTATATTTTTTTGTTATTTTTCTAAATTAAAGTGTATAAGTTTTTATTCTATATATTTACATATGTAAATATTATTTTATATATAAATAATAAAATATATAATCCGCCTAAACCCCGCTTAGGCACCCGCATATACAACTAGGCTCTAGGCGTTTGTCCACCGCATAGCAAGCGCATAGCGCGTTTTAGAACACTGGTGAAATGCTACTGAATACTGAATAGAGATAACTATAAAGAAGGAACCAAACAAATTAATGATGATAGGCAAACAGATTTATATTGACAGTGTCCAAACAGTTTAAAATCAGATGCAATTAAATACCAAACATATACAGTATCACATGAAAATCGACTACTATTAATACCTACCATAACCATAACCATTCCTAAGAAATCAACTCCCCAAAATTAGCTTTGATTATGTAAGGGAAAATCTTCGCAATTAACACCACAATACCAAACAGTTAACATAATCTTACCATATTGACTTCTTTTTGATTCGTCCCAATAAATAATAACAAACTGAAATCACCTAAACAATACTCCCTCTGTCCCTGATAAATTGATGTTTTGACATTATCACACATATTAAGAAAAAATTTAACTTTTTATTTATAAATTAATTTACAATTATTTTTTGATAGATAAAGAAACTATACACCATTAGATAAATGACATGTGTGAAAAAACATAAAGTAGTATAATTGTTTTAGTTTTTTAATCTACCAAATCATTGTAGATAGTATAATCAAATCTCCATCTTAATATGAACACCACTCAACATATAAGATGGGATCAACAGAAAGTCATCTTCAGGCTGCTCTTCTAGCTTTCTCGATTTCTGAATATTCTTCACCCTCAACCCCAGCCTTAGTGTGCTATGCTCTTGGATTCTGGCTAGGCTGCTGGAGAATTTGCGCACTCCCGGAACCGCAGGCGCTATATGGCTCACAGTCACATACACCCCTTTTGATCCGGTGAAACTTTCAACTACAATCACATCACCTTCTTTCTCTTCTTGAAAAATGACCATCTGATCACGAACATCCTCCTCCAAGCAGAATATTATAGAACGTCTCAGCTCCAAGCCGAATATGTAACCCGGACTCCGTTTGTGTGCACCACGTCTCAGCTCCAAGCCAATGTAGTTACAATTCTTAACGGGGCATGAACATGGCGCGAAAACACACACTTTCTCATGGCTTAGTAATTTGTTCCCGTACGCGGTGCTCTCTTTACACCCGTACATTGCATTTGAGCATGAGATATGATATCACTGATTGCTTCTATTACGATTCTATATATGTATAGTAGATTATACTCAATAACTCCATATAGAATACCCTAATATTAGCATTTGATTCAAAAAAAATAAATCAAAACTGGCCTCAAACATTAAATTGTGAAAAATCATCAGTTAATAAAAATATCACCATATATTAAAATCACTGACATAAATGAGATTTTGAACTCACCATTTTAAATTAACACAAAAAAAAAAACCTCTACTATTATAATTCAAATTTTAAATTCTTATGCAAACAAAAAAAAATTGTATTATTTGAAACATTGATATATAATTTTTTTTAATAGATATGTAGATATATATATATATATGTATATGTAGTTAAGAGTTTATTATGATATTTTTTAATAAAAGAAAATAATTTTTTCAAAATTTTTATTATTTATTTTTAATGAGTTAGAAACTTTTAATAGAGATTAAGAAAAAAAAAACATTAAACCACCCACTGCCATAACTACTGACATAAATGAGATTTTGAAATCTAACGATTACAAGCAACCCATAACGATATAAAACATTAGTTGTTACTTGTTATGGCCAGCAAAAATTGCTTTTGCTAGTGGTTACCGAGAACCGCTCAAGCCCTCAGTCAACCAATTTGTGTCTGTATCACAGTCACAATCACAATGAAACTGACCAAACAAAAAGCCCACACTCATCAGGCTAAAAAAACACATAGCTTGCTGCACCTTATCTGGCACACCAAACACAATTAGTTTGATCATTCTACAACAAAATACGCCAAAATATACAATTTGACGGATGAAAAGGGTTTACAGATTTTTTACATAATCAGATATTCAAGAGAACACACATACCAGCATCAAGAACTTTACTATGAACAAAATAGATCTCAATGTGATTCATCAAAACGAAACAGCTAAAAGAAAAGCATAAGCTTACTACCGGTTAGGGAAGGTTTTTATGAGCCAAACAAACCTAACTTACCAAAAAAGATTTAAGGGCTCTTCATATCTTTTTCTCAGATGTGAATATATTTATACCCATCACTGCCGATGCAAATCTGCATCTTCATGTGACCACCACTCAACATATAAGACGGAATGAACATGAAACCATCTTCAAACTGCATTTGCTCACTCACTTTCTGAATATTCTTCACCCTCAATCCATTATCCAAGCCTTAGTGTGGTGCACTCGTTGAGTTTTGCTACACTGCATGAGAGGTTGCGTTTTTCCGGAGACAGAGGTGCGATACAGCTCACAGTCACGTACACGCCCTCGGTTCCTTTGAAAGCCTGAACTACAACCAAATCACCCTCTTCCTCTTCCCGAAACACGACCATCTTCTTCTCATTGATGTTCATGCCAAAGATTAAAGGACGGTCAAACACAAACGAGATCAGGCCATACTCTTCCCAAGAATGTGCAGCATTAGCATGGCCTTTGAGATCAGTGTAAGAGCCAACGTAGTTGCAGTTTTGCACGGGGCGGAAACATCGAGCGAAAACACAAACCTTCTCATGGATTGATGATTTATTTCCATACGTTGTGCTTTCTTTACACCCGTACTTCGCATTTGGACATAGAACTATAGTTGCTTCGATAACCTTCTCCATGGCTCTGCATCGTATATCCCCAATAGGCGATGTACAGAACGAGCATCTATTGTTTATTTTCTTGCAGCAGGACGAACAACTTAAATGCCCATTAGTACACTAAACGCAACAAAACAGAACACCATAAGAGTAAGCCAAAATCATCAACCCAAAAAAACAATTTGTAACCCAAATCAAACTATTTATACATTTCTACAGTTTTAACCCTTGTTCAAAAAATCACTAGCCGGGTTTACCACATAATTTTTTTTTTACTGCAAGTTTACAGTATTTACGGGAACTCGACTTCGATAACACATAAACATATGTTACATAGTTTCATCTTGAAATTAATATACCAATCAGAGATGATGAAGTTCTAAGCTATGAACATTATGAAACAAAAGGAGTGGAACCTGATAGATTGGTTTCTTGAGTGGCTCGAAACAAATGGGACAATCAAGAACATCTGAACTCTGTAGCTTCACCGATTGAGTTTTTGATTGTGCCTCTGTGACCACATCCTCGGAATCATCAACAATAGTCGCCATTCTCGTTGCAGTGAAACTTTGGCTTTCTTCAAGTAGAGTGAGTCGTTGTCTCTTCCGGGAACGAGTTCTTTCTCTGTCGGCCATCTCAAGTTTTTTTTGTTTCACTCTGCTAATCTAATGGTTTTGTACCCTTTTTTTTAACCCTAGTTGGTAAAAGAAAATAATTAAAAAAAAATAAAAAATCTCAGACAACTTCATTTTAAGATGTATTTTTTCTTTAACTTATGATTTCCTATCTGTAATATTGAGAAAATAAATTACTATGATATGTAAAATTACTGAAAAGTGAAAACCATTTTCTTCGCAGGTATATAATTTTAGATTATTAACAATTAGTAAATTTCACTATTTTTTGGAATTATCCAAATTTACTTTCATATATATATATATATATATTTTTTTTTTAAATCTCCATAAAATTGTTAGAATCCCTCCCACATAGGTTGGGTGTTGTGATCTTTGGTAATATATATGTGATGTGGCAATCCTTCATTTTTGAGCTAGTTTTGGGAGTGAGTTAGATGATTAGATCCATTAAAAAAAAAAAATAAGGATATTAAAGCAGTACACAACCTCTAGAAGCAAAAATGTTATTTTTGGTGTTATCTTTAAATAATTTATTTCACATAAAAGTATATTAAATTACTCCAACCAGGTTTTGTCTGTATCACAATCACGACTCAAGTTCAAAAACCATACTAAGATGTAGCTTATAAAAACAGCTTTGATTTTGTAGCTTTCTTGTCATGTAGCTTGCACCATCTGTGCTACAACAAATTTATCTAATCCGAGAAATGGTACAAACACAGGAAATACAACGTTATATGGTTGTTGCAGGTACCACAATAAACATATAAAAAAGGCGTAAACGCTGCAACAACAGTTCTATTCGATGGCGGCATAACCATTCTGTGTCATCGAGCGCTCGGATGGCAAGTTAGTGTTGTCTTTCTTGGTTCCTTCAACTTTCCAAAGATCCCAGACTTTAGTTTTAGGAGGAGGAGTGCCATCTCCGATTGGTGCAATTAGTCCTGGTTTCCCGTCATCAATTACAGCGTCGATCAAACCATACTCTTTCGCCTCCCACGGATTCAAGAAGTTGTCACGGTCTGTGTCACCTTCGATCTGTGAAGAAGGATAACACATAAGGTCTAAAGGAAAAGAATCATGTAGAGGAGAACAGATGGAAAGATATGCAAATACCTCTGATTCGGGCTTTCCAGTGATTCTAGAGAAGATTTTGTTTAGTTTAATCTTGTGGTACATCATTTCTCGTATCCGTATGCTCATTTCCGTAGCCTGAAATGACACATTCAAAGCTTTGAGTTATCTAGCACTTTTAACAGTAGAAAAGAAAAACCATTCTAGAAGACATATAAAACAGATCAAAAGTATCGTACTTTGCCTCCAGCGGTACCAAGCGGCTGATGAATCATAACTTTAGAGTTAGGCATGCAATAACGTTTCCCTTTTGAACCAGAAGCAAGGAGAAACGCACCCATAGATGCAGCTAGCCCTAAGCAAACAGTTGATACTTCCGCCTTACATTGTTTCATCGCATCATATATTCCCATCCCTTAGTAAAAAACAAGCCAAATCATTTCAAAAAAAAAAAACTCTGGATAACAATCACAGAACTTCCTACAGTAGTAATGATAAAGAACATACCAGCAGTAATAGATCCACCGGGTGAATTAATAAACAGGGTAATGTCTCTCTCTGAGTCCTCAGCATCTAGTAACAATAGCTGACTTATAACCAAATCAGCTGTCATATCATCCACCTAGAGAAATATCAAATACAAGAAAGGCTGAGTCGTCGTCATAGGAAATGGTAGCAATAGCCCAAATGCTTCAATAAAAATCATCATTCTAATCAGCACAAAACATCGAAATCAACAAAGCTGAGTCGAGGTAGCACAAAGTCTCCGAAACTCTACTCTCTCTAACTCTCATCAATTTGATCAAATTCATCACGTATTCTACTACTCAGCATGTTGATGAAATGCTAGAAACAGCTTAAAACTACATCAAATCCTCCATTGGTCTGATACAAAGCACAACACAGAACAACACAACTTGAATGAAACAAGCTCATGTTTACAAAACCAATCTAATCTAATTTGTTACTAACACAGTATCATCTCTTTACACAGAACCAGGATAACAAAAAAGGTGAGATTTGTTTTTGGTTTGAGAAGGTAAGAACCTGAGAACCCAAAAAGACGATTCTTTGACGGAGCAACATGTTTGTGGTGTCGAGTTCTTCGAAACTTGGGAGTCGTGAAGGAGATTGAGCAACGGAATCAACGGAGAAGCTAGAAACATCCCAGTTACTAGATAAGGTTTGTCTAGACAAGCTCATTGAAGACCTAACGCAAAAGGGTTTCTTCGCAATTCTAGGGATTCTCTGGTTTCGGATTGGGGAAGTAAGAAGCTTTTTGCCTGGATTGAAAAGACAAATTGGGTTCGAGGTTGAAGATGAAGCGAGACGCAAACTCATCTCCATTGCTTCTTTTTTTTTTTTTCTAGTTTCGAAAGTTTCAGAGTTACGAGATTTTTGCTAAAGAGGATTGAAGGAAGCAGTAGCTGATGCCTGATGGGGCTGTTTCTGGATGTTCTGTTTTTTTAGATACTACTAAACAGTGTCGTTTTGTCAACCATGAAATTGTTCAATTTTGTATGTAACGTGTGTATGATAGATATTTCTACTCTTTTTTAATTTGATTTTACAAGTTTCAATCCTAAACATCAAACTCAAATACTAACTTCCAATTCGATTTTTTATTTTTTGGATTTTTATCCCATTTCTTTGACTTGTTTAATTGGCTATCTAATAATTTCTTTATTAAAAAGTTAAGATTTTTCAATCCGAAAAAAAACAAACTGATACGAATATGATCTTAAATAAGTTTAAATGGATTTATTTACTGTTTTCTTTTTTTTTTTGTTAAACACAAAAGGATCTTTTTATCAATGGCCGAAGGCGAAACCAGTGTCAACCTTACAAAATACACAGAGGCCTGCAACAACTTAAACCTAAGCACAAATAAAACTAACGGAAACAAGAGTTAAACCTAAAGAGTAATTTGAGAGATACTAAGCTAAGATGACATTACATCACAACAAAAAAAAAAAGGGGAAGAGAGATCCTAGTCATATTGACTGTCATCTAGCTTCACTGCATAGCATATATCCATCCAGATTGATGCTTTGCGCAGCTCCAAAAATTCATAAACCAAAGGCCATCATGTCGATTTGAAATTAAACTATTCACATCAAAAAGTTAATCTTGACAGAACTAAGTAGAGTGATCAAAGAGTGATGAGTAACCTCCTTTCATGATCTGGTAGGTTTGATCTTTTCTTCATTGGGAGTTCCTTTGATTTATTTACACTCTCTATATTCGATATTTTTTTTATTTCGAATGCAAATGAAAAAACGAAGAAAAAAAACTAATTATAAAACTTTTTAAGAAAATAAATTATAATGTATTTGACAAAATTTTGAATATCCAGACCGATATAATATGAAAAGGTTAAATGAATTTTTGGTTTCAGTTTATATTCTATTTTTAATAAACTGTTACTAATTTCATCAACTGCTTTAGTTTTCTTCGATTTTGGATTAATCTATGTTACATACTTGACCTCCGAAAATAAAAAACCACTGATAAAATGACCAAATCAGTGTTTCTGAATATAAATTTGTAGGTTATTAAGAGTTCCCAACAGCACAAAGTCTTGACACCAAAATATATAAAAAAAAATGAGAAAAAGAGTTTGGGGGCATTATGTTAAACAATTCCAAACAGGGTTTTTGTTCTCACTTCNACAGTGTCGTTTTGTCAACCATGAAATTGTTCAATTTTGTATGTAACGTGTGTATGATAGATATTTCTACTCTTTTTTAATTTGATTTTACAAGTTTCAATCCTAAACATCAAACTCAAATACTAACTTCCAATTCGATTTTTTATTTTTTGGATTTTTATCCCATTTCTTTGACTTGTTTAATTGGCTATCTAATAATTTCTTTATTAAAAAGTTAAGATTTTTCAATCCGAAAAAAAACAAACTGATACGAATATGATCTTAAATAAGTTTAAATGGATTTATTTACTGTTTTCTTTTTTTTTTTGTTAAACACAAAAGGATCTTTTTATCAATGGCCGAAGGCGAAACCAGTGTCAACCTTACAAAATACACAGAGGCCTGCAACAACTTAAACCTAAGCACAAATAAAACTAACGGAAACAAGAGTTAAACCTAAAGAGTAATTTGAGAGATACTAAGCTAAGATGACATTACATCACAACAAAAAAAAAAAGGGGAAGAGAGATCCTAGTCATATTGACTGTCATCTAGCTTCACTGCATAGCATATATCCATCCAGATTGATGCTTTGCGCAGCTCCAAAAATTCATAAACCAAAGGCCATCATGTCGATTTGAAATTAAACTATTCACATCAAAAAGTTAATCTTGACAGAACTAAGTAGAGTGATCAAAGAGTGATGAGTAACCTCCTTTCATGATCTGGTAGGTTTGATCTTTTCTTCATTGGGAGTTCCTTTGATTTATTTACACTCTCTATATTCGATATTTTTTTTATTTCGAATGCAAATGAAAAAACGAAGAAAAAAAACTAATTATAAAACTTTTTAAGAAAATAAATTATAATGTATTTGACAAAATTTTGAATATCCAGACCGATATAATATGAAAAGGTTAAATGAATTTTTGGTTTCAGTTTATATTCTATTTTTAATAAACTGTTACTAATTTCATCAACTGCTTTAGTTTTCTTCGATTTTGGATTAATCTATGTTACATACTTGACCTCCGAAAATAAAAAACCACTGATAAAATGACCAAATCAGTGTTTCTGAATATAAATTTGTAGGTTATTAAGAGTTCCCAACAGCACAAAGTCTTGACACCAAAATATATAAAAAAAAATGAGAAAAAGAGTTTGGGGGCATTATGTTAAACAATTCCAAACAGGGTTTTTGTTCTCACTTCCGCAGAAAAGCGACAGTTGCCACACGCGATCCTACGGACCCACCAAACATGAACGTCGGGTATGTCCTAACGTGGCTGAGATACTCAAACGGAGGTTGTTCAATTCTGCTTGCAGCTTCAGAGCCAGAGGAAATCGCACTGGTCGCGTCGTTTCCATCTCCTCCTCTACATAAGTTGGATTTTCTGATGTTGAAATTCTCCACTTCTTCCACCAGTTCGTCCTTTGTGTGGTTACAAGATGTGATGACCTTAAACAGAAGCAGAAAGACTTCAGAGACAAGACATAGAGGCAGTTATTTAAGGTGTTCTAGATGCATCTGCACCTCTCCTAACCGTGAAATAGCCTTTGGTTTCTTTTCTAACAGCTTAAACTTATGTGCATTAACCGCTTATAACTAAATCTTATTCAGGAGTCGAGATGCTCTTACCAATATTCCACCAGGAGCAATCAACTTGGACACTGAATCCCAATACATGACTCTGAAACAAACAAATGGAAATGTCATTGATAACGAAGTCTAATTCTGTGCTCATAACAGAAAGAAAGTGTGGTAATTTATTGTAAAAGATAACAATCTAAGGAGGCACCTTTTGACAGGGCCATCAGGATGCAAACCAATAGCATCTAAGNTCCAGACCGATATAATATGAAAAGGTTAAATGAATTTTTGGTTTCAGTTTATATTCTATTTTTAATAAACTGTTACTAATTTCATCAACTGCTTTAGTTTTCTTCGATTTTGGATTAATCTATGTTACATACTTGACCTCCGAAAATAAAAAACCACTGATAAAATGACCAAATCAGTGTTTCTGAATATAAATTTGTAGGTTATTAAGAGTTCCCAACAGCACAAAGTCTTGACACCAAAATATATAAAAAAAAATGAGAAAAAGAGTTTGGGGGCATTATGTTAAACAATTCCAAACAGGGTTTTTGTTCTCACTTCCGCAGAAAAGCGACAGTTGCCACACGCGATCCTACGGACCCACCAAACATGAACGTCGGGTATGTCCTAACGTGGCTGAGATACTCAAACGGAGGTTGTTCAATTCTGCTTGCAGCTTCAGAGCCAGAGGAAATCGCACTGGTCGCGTCGTTTCCATCTCCTCCTCTACATAAGTTGGATTTTCTGATGTTGAAATTCTCCACTTCTTCCACCAGTTCGTCCTTTGTGTGGTTACAAGATGTGATGACCTTAAACAGAAGCAGAAAGACTTCAGAGACAAGACATAGAGGCAGTTATTTAAGGTGTTCTAGATGCATCTGCACCTCTCCTAACCGTGAAATAGCCTTTGGTTTCTTTTCTAACAGCTTAAACTTATGTGCATTAACCGCTTATAACTAAATCTTATTCAGGAGTCGAGATGCTCTTACCAATATTCCACCAGGAGCAATCAACTTGGACACTGAATCCCAATACATGACTCTGAAACAAACAAATGGAAATGTCATTGATAACGAAGTCTAATTCTGTGCTCATAACAGAAAGAAAGTGTGGTAATTTATTGTAAAAGATAACAATCTAA
>NW_010921778.1:39834-41607 GCF_000633955.1 Camelina sativa
CCAATTTTGTGTCAAGGATATCATCAACCTAAGAGAGCAAACACGTTAGTTCCATAACTTATAGCACCTATTTTATGTCTCATGATGCTCATTACAGTGAACATCGGTAGTTTCATAGAGAAGATTTTTTGTCCTGTACTACTAGATGGTAATTGCATGAAACATACATATCCCATTGCTTGAGAAAGGTCAGTACCATTTTCAAGAAAGAAGAGATATACACAGGAAATACTGCATTGTTGTGCTAATTATAGCATTTAGACTTTTACTGAGGAAGACTTCTTGTCTATGTTCTGCAACTATTTTTAATTGAAGCTAAACAAAGTCATACCATGAAACGGATATTTGGAAAGCCATCACGCTGGGAAAGATGTTGAGCGAGTTCTACAGCCCCTTCACTATAATCTGTCCCGGTTAAATCAGAGAATCTGAGCCAGAAAAGTGCAAGGATGGTGAGATTAATAATGTCAAAACAAGGGTAGAGTGTAAACATAAGATTTTGGTGCGAAATGTGCTGGTGTACAAACGTTCTCTTTAACTAAAAAATATCAATGATAAAGCTGAACTGCAGTATCACAATCAGGATAGTTTCGGATTCCATAATATTAACAAAACAAGCTCTAGTGGTAAAAATGTCTCAAGTATACAGATACAGTAACATTTCTGTTTCACTGCTTAGGGTGACTTAAGCCTCTGAGCGAGGCTAAATTCTGACTCTCTATACTATCTTCTATGGAAGTTTTTCTTTATCGTGACAAAGAATGGTTGCTTTCCATGTAAAACAGCTTCAGAATCAAAAATCGTCAAAGTTTAATGCGGTCGTAGAGACTCATATTCCCATAAATGCTACATGATTCTAAGAAATTCTCAGACTTTCACCTAGTGGTAATCAGGCTAATGTAATATAACAAATTACATAGCACCCATAGAGTTTCTTCGATTTAACAAAACATAGTTAACCATTTAAAGCCAAAGCATAAAAAAATGTTGAGAAACTCACCCCTCCTTAGCAAGTTGATGAAGGAGCAAGCCATTTCCAGTACCAAGATCAAGCACATTCCAACTCGACAAATACTTATCAGCCTGATCATTCACCTCCGATGTAACATCGTTTTCAGAAACAGACATGTTTCGTTGAGAAATCCCAATACACAAGTCTTTAGTCCAAGAAGTAACAATCTCCATCACATCATCTCCAAACCTAAACTTGCCAAGATGAAATCATAAAATCTAAATCACTTCCACCTAGCTATAGATAACAAAGATCTACAAACAGAGATCTGGAATTTACCAAACTTCGCCAGCATGACCATGCTCCCTGAAATTTGTCAGCTCATCCGAATACGCTGCGTCCCAATAGCTTTGAAGACCAAGCATTGATTGACCACCTCCATCAGCATCTGGCTCCTCCTTATCAGAACTATACACACACCATTTCCAAATCATCACCAGATTCGAGTTTAAACAAGCGCCTCGTAAAACCCTAAGATCTACTAAATAACCAAAAAATCCCCAAATTTCTCAAATCCAATCCAAAACTGTACCCGATTCTTCCCATTTTAGCAGATACAATGATCTCGAGAGAGAGAGAGAGAGGGGAAACCTGTAATCTGAAGAGACACGGAAGTTAGCGGAAGAGAGAGCCTCGGCGGCATCGGCGTGACGCTGATCGTCGTCGAGAGTGCTTCCGTACTCGCTTTTAATCGACCACGAATCCGCCGCAATAGATCGATCGTCGTCGGAAGCCAAACTATCCGTCGTCGTCAACGCCGC
>NW_010921778.1:41971-45831 GCF_000633955.1 Camelina sativa
TTTTTTTTTTTTTTTTTTTTGACGCAGTCGAAGAGAAGAGATGAAACAAACCAAACCCCTACTACACTTGGTGGAATCCTCTCTCACTATATAATTAATAATTTACATCATAACCAAATGTTTTTTTTTAATAATATTGTTTTAATAAATATTGGCTAATAAATAATCAATTCAATTATTTTTATTCTTCCATGAAACTCAAAAAAAAAAAAATTTAAATTTATCCAGTACATGTTATATTTTTTGCAATATTTTTGTCGGGTTTTTATCATCCATTTATGGTAAACATTAATACATGAAATGATGATATTTTCTTAAATACTCTCTCTGTTTTATAAAAAGTGTTATTTTGACACAATTTACACAAATTAAAAAAACATAAAATTATACATATTTGATCTATTTAATAAGTGATTAATAATTTAAATTCAATGAAAATAAGCTTTAGGTTAAGGAGTAAATTAAGAAACTTAGTGTAAAAACACATTAAAATTGTTGAGTGATACTCTTTGTGAAACAAGAAAAAATCTCTTGAATAACACTACTTGTGAAATAGATGGAGTACATAGTAATTTCCTATTTAATATATAGTGTTACAATATTGAAGGTTTGATTTTTTTTTTACTTCTTTTTGTTGATACTTAAATATATAGTCATGAAAATGAGCCTAGTGAATATAAGAGAATTCAGGATACTAAGAGTTGTTACCTAATAGATTAAGAAAGAAAAAAGCCTCATTTATATGAAAAACATGACTCATTTATATGAAAACAATATATAAATAGTATAAATAGACTAAAGAGTTACGGAGATGAAAAACTTGCTTAATAGGTAAAAATAGGTATATGGGACTTTACCCTGTATATTCTCCAATTTGAAAATAGGTAAAAATGTCAAGTTGAATACAAACCCTAAATGGATTTGAAAGTGAAAAAATAGAATGATTCAAATCCAAAGATGAAATATGTTATTTCAGAATCTATGTGTTTTGGTTTTCATAATTTTACAAATATATATGGATTTACAAATCATTCATCCAATTACAACTAGATAACTATATCCAAATACTGATAACAATGTAAGAAATTAGTCTTTTTCTATTACAAAAATAATTAATATTACACGAAAACATTATAAAATTATTGGTCAAATTTACCATTCTTTCCAATTTACCTAATAAAATGCTTTTAGACTTTTATAGTGTAGGTGAAGACCCCTCGCCAACTATGGGGCTGCAAATCTCCATCAAACCTTGTCGGCTTTATTCGCAGAAGTTAAAGCACTATTGTGGGCGATGAAGTGTATGATAGAAGTAAATAAGAAAGATGTGGTATTCGTAACCTACTGGTCATATTTGGTGAAGATGGTGTCTTTCTTAGCCGAGTAGTTAGCCTTCTCAACCTACATAGAAGAGATACAAAACGACAAGAAGAGTTTTCTTGGCTTTTCTTTAATTTTAGTTTCTGGTTAAGCTAATACCAAAGTGAATAGTTTGGTACGTAATGCACTGAACCGTATCTAAGTTTATTTGTAAGCGATGTTCTTTCGCATTTGCTGATCTAAACTAATAAACAAAAGTTGTTGATAAAATAAAATAAAAAAGAATTTTAGTGTAGATTGTAAGTGTAAACTGTAAAGATTGAAAGAAATATACGTTTGGTAGGAAAATAAAAATGGTGTGTCGTTGATTTTTTCACACGAAATAAGTGTTAAAGTTGGAAATTTTTTAATTTGCGCAGAGGATAGGAAATTAGGAACCGAAACGTGAAATCTTGAATTCAAACTCTGTACTGGCCAACCTAAAATAAATATATATAGAACAACGTTATAGGAGGATCTTAGTATTATTTATAAGCTCAAAGTGAAGTTTTATTAATTTATAGGATAGGGGAGAATACAAAGATGCAAAGATAAAACAGCTATAAGAAAAAGATGACAAAGCACCATGACATCGAGGAAACAAGATGAAGCAACGATGGCGCGTAAAACACATTAGTACATTAATATATTTGGATCATAGATTAGTTCTTGCGAAGCACGATGAGGTACTGCATTCCAGGTTTGGCATTCTCGAGACGAGAAATATGTTCGCGCGCCTTGATCTCGACAAGCTCAAAGGCTTTCCTCATGACTTTGGTTCCAAAATGTACGGCAATGAATGCACCATAGAAGGCTTTGACGGAGATGACCAATATCTTGGGGTCTAGCGGAAACTCATTTTTAGGGTGAATGATATCCTCAAAAGCCTCGATTGTGAACTTCCCATTCTCCTCAATGATTTGCCTGATCTCGCCTTGTTCCGCAAAGTAATTTGAGGTTCTGAAAGTGTCCACCTTTTCTTGCTCGGTGACACCCTTTTTAAAACCAAAAACAAATTTAAAAAAAAAAAGATACGTAAGTTAAGTACTTGTGTCATTATTGTAGATAGTAGGTAATTCTTTGAAGATGAAATTATATTTGTACCTGTTTAGCAAGATCACTAAGAGATTCTCCGATAAAATCCACTACTATTCCATTACGGGTCTCGGACTTCTTAACTCCGTCTCTTAGACCCGATCCTAAAAGCAACATCAGTCCCCCGGGCACGAGCTCTTCAGCTCTAGCATCCAATAGTTTCTTGATATCGATAGAGTACTGATCAAGATATGCTTTCTTGACTGCTTGGTTGAACCCGGTGCACTGCATGTCTTTGTTATACAACGGAGAGTCACGGTCCATGATCCCTTTGGGGATCTTGGAGGTGAAATGGAATGCGTGACTCATGACTCCGATGTGGAAACTCTCCTTAGGGAGAACACGGTCGAAGAAGGAGCCAGGAACCCCAGCACTATAGTATCTTCTCCCCGGAGGAAGTGTCTTGAAGAGAGTGTTGAAATCGTTGAGGGTATAGTCATTGAACAAGACCTGGAACTCGATGCTATCTGCCGGGTTTTGTCCGGTTTCTCTACGGTACTTTTCTTCTACCGCATCTATTATATTCTGGACTGCCACAAAAGTGTTAGGTCCCCTCGCACAACCAAAGTCTGCTACACTGAACCGGTTCGATATCAAATCAAGGCTGAGGTTGGTTAAGATCGCCTCGGTCATCTTGTCCTTTGCTGCTTCCAACAACGCTCTCTGTTAAATACATACATCTTGAAAATTCAGAAACTAGCTAACAAGGAATGCAAGAGCCGTGCCTAGAGTTTTGGAGGCCATAGGCAAATTGAACACATATATATATATATATATATATATATATTGTTAAAATTGAACACAGATTTATAAGAAAAAATTATTTAAAATTTTTCTAGTTAATTTAATAAAATTATATGCTAACTAATTTTAAAATAAATGGTGAAAACATTAATGTTTATATTATTTTGTTTACTAATAGACAAAAGTTTTCTAGAAAGTCAATAACATATGATATGTATGGTCTCCAACATAGTTATTGTGTATTTGTAAACTTGTCAAATACACATAAAAAGAACATAGATGATAAGGATTTGGCAGAAAAAAAAAAAGGTCATGTGTAAAAGAAAACGAAAGAATGAGTACACTAAAAAACTTTTTTTTTAGAAAACTAAGGATTAAACTTACTGTTAATGAAAGTTTGCTTACGCGAGAGTGGTTTAAATATGTGTCTACAGTTTTACATAAAATATAATTAGGCTCTAGGCGAACGTTTCTTACTTTTCTCAAGTAGGCACGGCTTGCAAAATATATGTATTCAAACCTGGTACGAAGAGTGTTGGCTGTAACTCTCTGGACCATCTCCTCCAATCATGATCCATTCTGGAGTAGTAGTCATGATGTATCTCTTCTTTCTTCTTCTCTTCTCTTGTTTGATGGTTTGGTTTGTGCTGAGAGAAGTGATA
>NW_010921779.1:0-712 GCF_000633955.1 Camelina sativa
TGTCGGAAGTCGGTTGACGGTGGCAAGGCAGAACGGCCAGCGATGGTTGGAGGCTGTTTGTTGATGCAACTACAAGACCCAATCGATTCTCGGCTAGACGCGGCTTGGTCCGTACGTGGTGACGTGTACCTCCTCTACGCGGTTTGAAGTTATCCTCGCAAGACAAATCAAATTTCAAGTGTGTGAGTGTCAAACGCTCAAAAGGACCACAAAGATATTTGTGTTGTCACCAATGATTGATGCCAGCACAACAAATTTAAATCCTAAGACAAAAGCAAAAAGGAAAGCAAAAAGCANGTGGTCTTGACCTAAAGCTTTAGAGGTAGCTAATCTCTCTACACACAAAAAGCAACTAATCCTAGGCCACACAAGGATTCAAATGCGGATTTGACCAACTTTTGAATTTCAAAAGACTTGGCTAGAAATTAAAGAGGAAAAAGCAAGTGGTAGAAACCAAATGTCTTTCACCTTTATATTTACCAAGCGACAAGGTTAAAAACACCAAAACACAACTAAAGCAAAGCACAAACGAATCTAGCACCCTATAACAGCAAAACAAAAAGCAACTCAAACTATAAAAGATCTAGACAAAACAACTAAGAACACTCAAGAACAAAAACAAGAACAGCAAGAACACAAGAGCTACAAGAACGAACAAGAAACTAAAAACGAGATGGAATCTAACAATCTAGAACACAAGACAAAACTAACA
>NW_010921779.1:2647-43683 GCF_000633955.1 Camelina sativa
TGGGTTGAAATGTCCATTGGTGACTTGTCTTGCTCCGCCTTGATGATCCTTGGGGGTTGAATGATGCCTCGTTGGTCGCCTACGCTAGCTCCTGGTCGCCAGTGCAGGTTGTCCGAGAGTTTGAGAGGCGTCCGAGTGGTGGCCGGGTAGTGTCCGAGGGCTGCGAGTGTTCTTGGCCGAAGGACCGATCCCGTGATCACATCACTACCTCTGATCGATTTCTCCTATAACAATAGCTATCACTCAAGTATATGCATGTCTCCGTTCAAAGCTATGTACGGGAGACAATGCAGAACCCCTCTTTGTTGGACGGAAGTAGGGGTGAGATCGAGCTTTGATCATGAGATGATCGACAAAACAACGGAAAAGATTCAGTATATTCGAGAGAATATGAAGAAAGTCCAAGATTGTCAAAAGAAATATGCCGATCGGAAGAGGC
This sequence comes from Camelina sativa, assembly GCF_000633955.1. Taxonomy (NCBI): domain Eukaryota; kingdom Viridiplantae; phylum Streptophyta; class Magnoliopsida; order Brassicales; family Brassicaceae; genus Camelina; species Camelina sativa. Next base: position 3,087 of record NW_010921779.1, read on the forward strand.
GAGAGGTAGAGTTTGATATTGGATGGGTGTACCTGAAGGTCACAGCTCAGAAAGGGAAAGATAGATTCGGGAAAGTTGGGAAGCTGGCGGTAAGGTTCATAGGCCCCTGCCAGATTGAGCAGAGAGTTGGAAAAGTGACATACTGCTTAGCCATGCTGGAAGAAATGCGGTTGCATAAAGTCTTCCATGTGTCTCAACTTCGGAAGCATGTCCCAGATCTTAATGCGATCGTGGAAGAATTGATCAGGGAGATGAAAAAAAATCTTACGTACCCGGAAGGACCGATGAGTATTTGTGAGCATCGAATTTGAAAGTTGAACGGAAGGGAAATCCCGCAAATACAAGTGTTATAGGGAAAGCAGAACCGCAGGGTGGAAACTTGGGAAGAAAAAGTGAATTTCCAAGCCAAGTATCCTCAATATTTTATCGATGAAGAAGATGAGGCAGTGTAATGACCCTCACCAAGGGTAAAAATCCCAAAATAAAAATCCAAGGAAATGACTCGGGAAAGACATAAAAAGAAAGAAGATGTAAAACAAAGAAGAACGACCAGAAGAAGTCCGAGAAAATATTCGTAAGTCGAGGAATGGCCGAGCCAAGACTGGAGTGACCGGAGGTGAGATCAAGGCCTTAAGATCGATCAAAAATTAATGGTTTATGCAGAAATGGCAACCGCGGGAAAGTCGGGTAAGTACCGAGGAAGAATACCGAGACGTCCAAGGGATGTTCGAGTAATGTCCGGGAAGAGATCAAGATGACGGAAGAAAATCGAGAAGTCTGGGGATGGTCGAGAAAATTGTTCGAGGAGTCGAGAACAGTTGTCGAAGAAATACTGAGAGACGGGTGTTGTCGAGAAACGTCGACCGAGAGACGGGTGTTGTCGAGAAACGTCGACCGAGAAACGGGTTTTACCGAGAAACGTCGGACGAGAGACGAGGAATGCCGAGAAACGTCGACCAAGAGACGGGTTTCACCGGGAAACGTCGACCGAGAGACGAGTTTGGCCGAGAAAAAATAAAATTTTTATTTTCTCAAAAATCTGACGAATCAGAAGGCATGCATGAGCATGCACTAATAAAATAATTTACATGCACTAATAGAGTGGAGTTAGTGGGCTTAATGAAGATTAACTGTTAGGGAGTGTTAATCATGCTCAACATGCAAACCATGAGCTAGCCACTTGTCAAAATGCACTAAGGGAGAAGAGGAAGAGTTCGAGCCTATAAATAGAGAGTGTGAGACTTCAGTATCTTGACTAGTTACCACCCTTGTACTAGAATTTTTCGAACTAGCAACCGGTGTAACCTCACCGCGCATGCATTAAACAAGAAAATCACAAAAGAAGTTCGAGTAAAATGTAACTAAATGATCATGCAAACCGTGCACTAGATGGACGTCTTTAATTCCCCATCTAGTCTGGCAAAATATGTGCCTGAACTCACAGAAAACCGGCGATGATCGGTCTTCCTTGATGAAACTTCCCTCGCGGCACACTCGGATAACCTCTTTGGTTGAAATCGATTTCCTTATCAATTCAACTTGTAGCAGTCGATAGTCTTGTCATGCTTCTTCTCTTCTTTCTCTCCTTCCCTTGCGGCCACACTCTTCTTCTTTCTCTCTTGCGGACTCGTGAACTCGCCCACTCTTCTCTCTTTACTTTCTCGCTCACTTTCTCTCTCAATTTCTCTCCTTACCCCTTGTGACTTTGTGCGGAAATGAGAGAAGTGAGGCTCTATTTATAGAGAGCTTGGGTGGTGGAGATAGCCAATGCATGTGGAATGCTCACTCTTTCTTAGTTGTTATTAGTGCATGCCTTAACACTTGTGAGGAAATCGACTTGGCCACTTTGATTCCACTAACTCCTCTTGATTTCTTTAATTCCCCACTAAGCTCCACTTTGATTTCTTTAATTCCACTAAGCTCCACTTGATTCCACTAACTCCTCTTGATTTCTTTAATCCTCCACTAACTCCACCAATTCTTCTTGATTAAATTAATCTCCCACTACTTCTCTTGACTTAATCGATTTTTGATGAATGAAAATTTTCTTGGTGGATAGGTTAGCATCTCTCGGTCGATCGTCGGTCAGGTCTCGACAATACCCGATCCATCTCGGCACTCTCGGCGATTCTCGGTACTTTGCGGTATGCTTTGGACAACTCTCGGTCCTTCGGGCATCTTCGGTCAACTCGGCCATTTCTCAATCCGTCCATATTTCTCAGACTTTTCTTCATCAAACTTTCTTTTCTCCTTGTTGGCTTTCCTTCTTGGTCTTTTGGCCTTGAGTTTTTATTTTGAAATTTACCTCTGGGTGAGGGTCATTACATTCTCCCCCCCTTAATAGAATTCGTCCTGAATTCCATAGGGTTCCGATAGTCCTGCTTTATCTTCTTCAGTAAACAGCTAGGGATATTTGGCACGAATCCTATCCTTATCTTCCCAAGTGGTGACTTTACGGTTTTGCTTTCCCCAAAATACTTGGATTTGAGGAATGCTCATGTTCTTCAACTTCCGAGTCCTTCTTTGCCCTATTCCAAACGGTCCTTCGGGGTATGTGTGATTTGGCTCCAACTCCTTGATAGGCTCGGGCACAATCATGTTAGGATCTAGTACATGCTTCCGTAGTTGTGAAACATGGAAGACTTTATGCAATCGCATAACCTCGGGCATAGATAGCCGGTAGGCTACTTCTCCAACTCTTTTCTCGATCCGGTATGGTCCGATAAACCTTACCGCAAGCTTTCCCACTTTACCAAAACGATCCTTTCCTTTTTGTGGTGCAACCTTCAAGTACACCATATCTCCGACTTCAAATTCGACTTCTCGCCTTTTATGGTCTGCGTACTTCTTCTGGCGATCCTGCGCTTTCTTCATGCTCTCACGAATGAACTTGATCTTCTCAGTGGTCTCATCAATCAGTTTGTGATTGAAGCTCGTCCTTTCTCCAACTTCTGTCCAACACAAAGGCGTTCGACAAGGCCTTCCGTACATTGCTTCAAATGGTGACATGCTGATACTCGAATGGTAACTATTGTTATACGCAAATTCAACTAACGGCAAATTCTTCTCCCAATCTGATGACCATTCCAAAGCACATAGTCAGATCATGTCTTCTATAGTTCGGATAGTCCTTTCCGTCTGTTCATCAGTCTCTGGGTGGAATGAGGTGCTCATGTGAACATCCGTTCCCAACGCCCTGTGCAGATCTTGCCAAAATAATGATGCAAATTTTGGATCACGATCGGAAACAATGTTTGCAGGCACTCCATGCAGCTTTAAAATTTCGTCTATGTACTTCTCAGCTAAGACAGGTGCTTGGTCTGTACTCCTTACTGGAACCAAACGGGCTACTTTGGTTAAACGATCAACCACTACCCATACTGCATAATTGACACGTCCTTTCCTTATTGGTAGACCGGTAATAAAATCCATCGAGATAGAGTCCCATTTCCATGTCGCTATGGGCAAGTTGCGAAGCATTCCTGCTGGCACTTGATGCTCTACCTTGATTCTTTGACATGAGTCACATTCGTTTACCCATTTTGCTACTACTCTCTTCAGTCCAGGCCAATGATAATATCTTCGCACGTCCTTGTACATCTTGGTGCTTCTAGGGTGTATACTTAACGCTGAGCTGTGGGCTGCTCTCAATATCTCCTCTCGTAGTCCACTCCGGTCAGGTACTGTTACTCTCCCATTGAGAAGTAAGCTGTTATCATCCGCTAAGTGGTAACCACTAGCATTCGGTCCTTCTGAACTCTTCAATTCTTCGATAATCTTCTTCAGGTTCTCGTCCTTGGGTTGCTCTTCGCGGATTCGGTGTAGTAGGCTCGCTTGAGTTACAGCTTGTAATCCCAATAGCTCACTAGATTCTCCTTCTAAGGCTAGAAGCCTTACCTTCTTCAACTCGTTGGCTGGAAACTCCACATCTCTCTCGGCATCCACTTGTGCTTTCCTTCGGCTTAGCGCATCTGGTACTACATTTGCTTTGCTTGGGTGATACTGAATCTTCAAGTTGTAATCGCCAATGAATTCCATCCATCTTCTTTGGCGCAAATTAAGATTTGGTTGCGTGAACAAGTATTTAAGACTTTGATGATCCGTAAATACCTGAATAGCTTCTCCATACAAATACGATCTCCATATCCTTAATGTAAACACCACGGCTGCGATTTCTAGGTCATGTGTGGGGTAGTTCTCCTCATGCTTCCTTAACTGTCTAGAGGCATAGGAAATTACTCCTTGCATCAAAACACATCCAACACCAACTCTTGATGCATCTGTGAACACAGAGTATGGCTGATTTGGCTCGGATAGGGCTAACACTGGTGCGGTTGTCAATGCTCCCTTTAGCTTCCTAAAAGCTTCTTCCACTTATTCGCTCCATATAAATGGTACTCCTTTTACCGGTGAGTCGGGTCAAAGGTTTCACAATGGATGAAAAACCTTTACGTTGGGTCAAAGGTTTCACAATGGATGAAAACCCTTTACGAACTTCCGGTAATAGCCTGCAAGGCCTAAGAAACTTCTGACTTCTGTCACCGTTGTTGGCTTTGGCCAATCTTGGATTGCGGCAATCTTCTCTGGGTCAGCGGACACGGCTTGCTCTGAAACTTGGTGTCCTAAGAATCCAATTTCCCTTTGCCAGAACTTGCACTTGCTGAACTTGGCGAACAGCTTCATCTCCCTTAGTCTCTCCAACACCTTCTTCAATTGTTCCGCGTGCTCTTCTGCACTTCGTGAATATATAAGGATATCATCGATGAATATTATCACGAATCGATCCAAATAATCATGGAAAACCTCATTCATTAAACGCATGAATGCCGCCGGTGCATTGGTAAGTCCAAACGGCATTACCACAAACTCATACTGGCCGTATCTTGTTTGAAAAGCAGTCTTCATCACATCTTGTTCTGCAATTGAGATTTGATGGTAGCCGGAGGCTAAATCAATCTTTGAAAACCAACTTGCTCCTCGGATTTGATCCAACAGCTCATCAATCCGTGGCAACGGATACTTGTCCTTGATATTTATGTTATTGATTCCTCGGTAATCAATACACAAACGCATGCTTCTGTCTTTCGTCTTGACAAATAGCATTGGGGCTTCCCATGGCGATGAACTTGGTCGTATAAAACATTTCTCCAACAGATCCTCCAATTGAGTATTGAGTTCAGCCAACTCGGCTGGTGCCATGCAATACGGTGCTTTAGCAATCGGGGTAGCTCCGTGTTCAAGATTTATGGTAAAAGGATGGCTTCTTGGTGGAGGCAATCCTTCTAATGGTTTGAATACGTCTTCGTAGTTATTGACTACGGTGATGTCCTCAACTTTCATGCCTTCTTTGTCATCTCCTCCCATGGCGGTAAGAGTGACTAGATAAACTTTATCTTCATCGAATGATCTTCCAATTCTTGCTGCCGATGCGAAGTATGCCAGCTTACTCGGGCTAATTCCATTGAAAACTAGAGATGTCCTCCCTCCGTTTTCAAATATAACTATGCTTCTGCTGCAGTCTATATGGGCTTGGTGTTCCGACAACCAATCCATTCCCAAAATAGCGTCGAACCTCTCCAATGGCATCACTAGAGGATTTACCGGGAGGTTTGTATCTTGCAAGACTATGGACACTTCCTTGAACCATCTTCTTGTCTTCAGAGGCGGTTGATTTCCAGCTGTGTAGACGTTGATGTTCACTTCTTCCTCTTCACACAAGTCTCCGAACTTGTCAGCCACTTCGGGAGTCACAAAACTATTGGACGCTCCTGAATCGAACAATACATGTGCGGAGTTACCACCAACAAGTAATGTTCCTAAACACAAAGCAAATACATAAATGCAATGCAAAAACTAATCACACAAGCACACAAACACACAAACTATCACAAGAGAGTTAGACCCCAATCAAACCTGTTATGGGGCCTTTTGCGGCCTGCGGAGGTTTAGGTGGTTCTACTCCTAAAGCAAAAACATTTGCTGGGGTTGCTTGCTTCTTTGCTGGGGGTTCCTTCACTTGCTGCGCTGGCTGGGCACGGTTCACAGTTTTGGCGTTCGGTTTGGTCGGCTTCGATGGACATGAGGTCGCATAGTGTCCCATCTCGCCACAGTAGAAACATGTGACAGACGAGAGACTAGTATTCTTTGTTTCCTCAACGGTTGGACAAGCTCGAGCAAAATGCCCAAGTTGACCACACACATAGCATCCCCTGGGATCCATGTTGCTCACATTACGACCTCCTTGGTTAACATTCATTTTGACTTTACCACGGCCTGCGCTCCAGTTTCATCCTGCTACTTGATTCACCTTCCGAAAGTTCACAAACTTATTCTGCTGTATGGGTTCCTTCCTTTTCTCTTGGGCCATAATCTCCTTTTCCGTCTCGATGGCTTCCTCAACACTCACCGCTCTTTCTTCCAATTCTGCGAAACTTCGGTATGTCACAACGTGCAACCTTCCCTTTATGTCTGGCCTGAGTCCGTTAAAGAATCTCCAGGCCATAGCTAACTCATCGTCGTTTCCTTGGTACAAGTATCTTCGAAGTCTGGTGAAAACTCTCCCATAGGCTCGAACACTCATTTCTCCTTGTTCCAGTCGCAAGAACTGGTTCTCCAGTCGATCACGTGACTCTGGTGGAAAATACTTCTGCTCAAACTCTCTCCGGAATATATCCCATGATATAGTCTAAAATCGATAGCGAAGAACTACGCTATCCCACCATGCACGAGCATCTTCTTCTAAAAATTTGACTGCGATTGGTCTCCTGAATTCCTCCGGACATCTTGACATTTCAAAGTTAGTCTCCAACTCTCTTATCCATGCGTCTGCTAAGACCGTGTTCTGATATCCTTTGAACTTGGGAAGTCCTAGGTTTCTCATCATCATTACCAATTTTAGGAAGTGGTCTGATGAAGTTTCTATTGACTGATTTCCTTGGTTCTGCTGCTGCTGCTGAATCATGTGGTTCAAAAGATCATGAATCATCTTAAGCGTCTGTTGGGTCTCTGGTATGTTTGGCTCATTCGGGCCTTCTCCACGAACTTGATCTCCTCTCGGCATGTTTTGGTTTGGGTTGGCAACGAACGGACCCATCGTGGAAATCCTGGTGGATACATATTCTCAGGTGTACTGAATCGAGTTGAGCTTGATGGTGTGTATCTCGGTGTCGCGACAGGTACATCCCATTAAGGCATAAACATGTTCAGCTCGAATATGCCTCCCCTTGTGCATCTCCAAAGTGCAGACCCCATTCCCCTGGACCAAACTGTTGACTTGAACCCCTCCCTGTGTCCGGCGAAAAGTGCGTCGATCTAGCCCTTTCGGATCCTTGACGAGACATCTGCATCCATGATCAACAAAGGGTTTAGTTAATCCCATATAGCCCTAAGTGATGAACGAACCGGATTATCCTAAGTATCTATTGCGACCATTTTGACTCGATAAAACATTGAAAACAAGAGTAATATATAGCATCATAACCATGCTCTAATACCACCGTTGTAACGCCCCTGAACCGTTCTATGACCACGAAGACCATCAGTCAGCACCAGGACGCTACTTTGGAAACGTTCACCAACGATCCGCCTGGGTACGAGAACGAATCAGGACCCTTTGGACAGTCCATCGGTGAGGTTCTAGACCACACGACACATCCTTAAGGCTTTGCAACCCTACAGACACGCCGTGCGTTGAGCCGACTCGGACAAAGTCTATATCAGTACCACTTGTCTTAGTAAAAGAAATCTGAATACTTTGTTTGGTGAAAAGAGTTTATTACAAACGATTAAACAAAAAGGTTGTAGAGTTTTTGGATAAGGCCTAGTGCCGAGTTTGATTTGAAATAAAACATACTTGTATTTTACAATAGACACAAAATAAAAACTACTCCGGGTTCCTATCGTTCACCACGCCCACTAGTTCCCTCTAGGGTTACCTGCAACACAAATAATTATCATAAGTAATCTAGGATTACTTAGTGAGCTCAGGGTTCCTGCAAAGAAGTAAACCCCAACCCCAAAACCCCATCATCATACAACATGCAAGCAAGACGATTAACATGCGAGAATAGCAACGACAAACACACGATCAGAGATAGCATTGCGGAAGTTAATGAGCTAAGCAAATTAATCTAGCAAGCAAATACAACAACATGCAATAACATGCAACAACATAAACTTGAGATAAGACAAGAGTTTTTAACAAGTTTTAATTTATGGGCCCGGTATGTATCCTTTACCTAACCCCTTATGAACTACCGTATTGCAACCACAAAGGCATGCAATCGGACATCACTCAAAGCCACACCATCGTGTAGACAGCTTCGGCCAGGGTAGCGAGCCCAATAACCTCCAAGCTCTTCGTAACCAACCCTACAAACACACAAACATGGGTTGCATGTCGCGGTTGCATGTGGTACAGATGGGAAGGATAGCGATACCAAGTCTTACTACGCTTAGCCGGAATTTCTCGCGGACGAAAACGCATTAAGACTTCACCAAAGTTGATACTTGAGGTTATATGGTTTTTAAGCTCATAAGTTTACAAGTATCTTAACTAATTACCACCCTTGTTACTAGAACGTTTCGAACTAGCAACCGGTGTAACCTCACCGTGCATGCATTAAACAAGAAAATCACAAAAGAAGTTCGAGTAAAATGCAACTAAATGATCATGCAAACCGTGCACTAGATGGACGTCTTTAATTCCCCATCTAGTCCGGCAGAATATGTGCCTGAACTCACAGAAAATCGGTGATGACCGGTCTCCCTTGATGAAACTTCCCTCGCGGCTCACTCGGATCACTTCTTAGGTTGAAATCGATTTCCTTATAGATTCAACTTGTAGCGGTCGATAGTCTTGTCTTGCTTCTTCTCTTCTTTCTCTCCTTCCCTTGCGGCCACACTCTTCTTCTTTCTCTCTTGCGGACTCGCGAACTCGCCCACTTTCTCTCTTTACTTTCTCGCTCACTTTCTCTCTCAATTTCTCTCCTTACCCCTTGTGACTTTGTGCGGAAATGAGAGAAGTGAGACCCTATTTATATAGAGCTTGGGCGGTGGAGATAGCCAATGCATGTGAAATGCTCACTCTTCCTTAGTTGTTATTAGTGCATGCCTTAACACTTGTGAGGAAATCGACTTGGCCACTTTGATTCCACTAACTCCTCTTGATTTCTTTAATTCCCCACTAAGCTCCACTTTGATTTCCTTAATTCCACTAAGCTCCACTTGATTCCACTAACTCCTCTTGATTTCTTTAATCCTCCACTAACTCCACTAATTGTTCTTGATTTAATTAATCTCCCACTACTTCTCTTGACTTAATCGATTTTTGATAAATGAAGATTTTCTTGGTGGATAGGTTAGCGTCTCTCGGTCGATCGTCGGTCAGGTCTCGGCAATAATCGATCCGTCTCGGCACTCTTGGCGATTCTCGGTACTTTGCGGTATGCTTTGGATAACTCTCGGTCCTTCGGGCATCTTCGGTCAACTCGGCCATTTCTCAATCCATCCAAAATTTCTCGGATTTTTCTTCATCAAACTTTCTTTTCTCCTTGTTGGCTTCCCTTCTTGGTCTTTTGGCGTTGAGTTTTTATTTTGAAATTTACCTCTGGGTGAGGGTCATTACATTCATTCTCCAATCGAGCTGCTTCCTTGGCAGTTTCCTTCTGAAGTTCGTGTGGCGGCAAAAGCTTAGGTGGTGGAGCTTTACGCTTAGCCATTCGCTCTGCAAGCGCCTCCAGCTGGATGTCAAGTGCAGCATTGAACCTTTCCTCTAACTCTCCTTCTCCTGTTGCAGGTGGTTGAGGCTAATCTCGCTTCTCACCATCTACTCAATGCATCATCCGATCACCATCATCGTGTAGGTTATCGGGTTCCACTTCGGGTTGTTCTTCAGTTTGTGATTCTCGAACCAGTGCTCGATCATCAACTCGATCAGTCTCCTCGGGTGAAGGCTCGGGTTCATACTCGGATATATAGTACTTGGCCTCATTTTTCATTGGGTGTTCCACATCGTCCCCATCTTGATCATCATTATCCCCAGTGAGGTAGTTCTCATAGTCATCATCAAGGAAGATAGCTTGAGCAGTGACATAATCCTTGGGGTTTTGAACAGCCTTACCTGGGAGTTGGTTAATCTTTGGAACTGGTTGGTTGTTGTGGTGGCCTTCCAAGTATCTAACCTTGGTATTGAGCGACTCGTACTTGGCATTGAGATCATTGTATCCTGAGTCGATCGTATTGCTCATCTCTGCGAACCGTTTCGCAATGTCCATAGATGCTGAAGCCTGATTCTGAATTATTTGCTGAATGAGGTCGCATAACTCAGCTTCTTGTGATTAGTTCGGTGGACCTTGTGGTTGTTGGAATCCAGGTGGTTGGTTGTAGGTTCCAGAATACTGGTGCTTAGGGGCATAGCCTTGGTTGTACTGGACAAAAGGCTTCTGTTGGACCTGGTTCCCTTGAACTGCAGATGGGTAAGTTTGGTCCTGAGGATTGGCAACATTCGGGTTCCGATAAGACAGATTCGGATTCGGCTTGTAGTTGTTGTACCCTCTGTTGTTACCTCTTTGGTTGTTGATGTAGTTAACATCCTCTATCAGTATAGTTTCCCCATCTTGTTGTAGAAACTGCGCTTCCTCTGATAGTGCATGAACATGCTTCTGCTGGTTGAGGAGCTTATCGAGCTTGTCATTGAGGGCTTTCATGTCCCTCTTGTACTTGGCATCTTCCTCTCCTATAGATCGCACAAAGCGATCATATTCCTCATAATAGTTGCCATCAGATTGAGCCAAGTTCTCCACAAGGTCCCAACCTTCATCGACATCCTTGTTGAGGAAGTTACCATGACTTGCGGTGTCCTCAACATTCGTATCTTGGGGACCACTCCTCTGTAAAGTGCGCTCAGCAATGAAGCATTGTTGAAGCTGTGATGTGGACATCGGGTAGTGTATCCCTTGAAACGTTCCCAAGCTTCACTGAACGTTTCGTTGTTCTTCTGAACAAAGCCGGAAATGTCATTTCTCAGCCTTACGGTTCTGGAGTTGGAGAAGAATTTGGCCAGGAATGCTTTCTTGCACGCTTCCCAAGTGGTGATGGACTCCTTAGGGAGCGATTTCTCCCAGATGTGTGCTTTGTCTCCCAAAGAGAATGGGAAAAGCCTGAGTTTGAATCCATCTTCACTAACTCCATTGATCTTTGTGAGGCTACAAAGCCTATCAAATTCATCTAGATGATCCAATGGGTCCTCCATTGGCAATCCATGAAACTTATTACTCTGTATCATCTGGATGAGACTACTCTTGATCTCAAAATTGTTGTTCTGCACAGCTGGTGGCACAATGCCATTCCACTGAGTGTGAGTAGATGGAGCATCTCCTGCTCCTATATTGGTCCTTGCTTGAGGAGCTGGTGGACCGTTCTGATTATTCATCATCTCCTCAATGATTACTGGTTCCGGTTGAGCTTGTTGTTGTCTGAGTAGCCTTGGTCTGTCGATGTTCCCGATGAAAGGACTCGGGTTCTGGCTACCTCTGGATCGTGTTTGCATGCACAGGTAGGTGTCCGAGTGTGTACACAAGGGTCAACTCAATCCAGGTGATCGAGTGACGGGTCGGGTGGGTGCTCGGGTTGTACCTGAGATTCAAAACTAACAAGAGCGAAAGCAATCAAGTCAGATTCCGAACCAATATAAACAAAAAGAACTTGATCTGTCAAGTGCTGAAATCCTAAACGTAGCAAAATGAAATCAACCAAATGGCAACGAGGCCAAATTGATAGACAGGTTTTCACCCAGGGTATCAATTCCCTATGCAGTTGTAGTACAAAGGGTTATCAATCCAAATGGTTGTCTATTGCTAGCAGGAAGGATATGATCAGAACATTACAAGTCAAGCCAAGCAGATAGGGATTTTGTTCTAACAGTCCTAAAATAAATGAAAGACAAGAATATAAACAAAGAAACCACACGACCTAAGCACTCGATGCAAGCAATCGAGTACAGGATCGTGTGGGGTGATCGAGTAAGTAAATGGGATATGAACAGCTCGAGCTATTACTCGATGCAGGTTATCGTGTACCTGATCAGGTAAGTGATCGAGTAAGTAAAGAAAATGCAAACAATTAAAATACGAAAGCTTCTAAGGATGGGTTAATCGAATGCTAAGTATTCTTGACCAGTACAGATGCCTTACATGCCTCAAGCAAATATTTCCTAGACAATGAATCCCTAAAACTTTGTCACCACACTCTCGCACTAGCAACAATCAACCTTGGTCACTTCCCTACCCAACTCTCGTTGAAGAAACATGACCAAGCAGGCATTAAGATCGATTCATTATAGTTAGTAAACTCAAACTCATCTAATCTCTTACTCAGAGTCGAGAAAACCTCTAGCATTGGTTGATTCAAGCATCTCATCTACACCTCTCGGTGGTAAAACACCCTAGATCTAATCTCAACCTCTCGGTCTGTTGACAACATTAAGAACACCAACCTAGAAGGAAATCTATCAAACATATACAATCAAACTAAGGCATCCTAACCGATCAAGAACACAAAATCATCTATCCCATCCCTAGAAACTTTACTACACTACTCGGACATAATAACAAGGAACAAAACAACGAATAAGAAAGAAATTGCATTATACCAAACGGTAGAGTAAGGTAGAAAGAGTACAAGATAGAGATCTAAGAATAACTATAAAAACTATGAAAGAAAATGTAAAAACAAAAGGAAAAGTGTTTGAGTCGCTTAGTTCTCTCACAGAAGCTCTCGCTCTCTGGTTTGAGGGTCTGTGGCATGCTCGTTTGCGAGCTAGGAGAGGAGGGGGTTTATATATGAAAACTCTTTTGACCTAGCTTCCCAGACCTGCCTGATGGTCTACTCGATGGGGTACACTAGGGTGAAGTCGGGTTACTCCTCGGGTGGATCTTCAGGTTGTTCTTCATGCTCTTGGATCCTCCTCGATCGTGTTGGGGTTTGGACTTGTTCTTCCAGCTTGATGGCTCCTTCGGGTACATACTCGGGTTTGTCCTTGTTTTTCCCCATTTTTGGCTCTTTAGCACCTGTTTTCATCCAAAACATGCAAATGCAAAAATACAACACCCTAAATGGTCTAAAAGTGAGGTCATACAGTTAATGACCCAAAAATGCTAAGTTAGAGGTATGAACAATGCAACATATGGACAAAAAAGGATGCTAAAAACATATAAATTAGAGAGTTATCATGGTAGCTGACTGGCAGCTGGTCTAGGTGAAGCTAGCTGGTCGAGCTGACCGTAGCTGGCCAACAGCTGGTCGAGCTGTCCGTAGCTGGTCGAGAACTGTCCGCAGCTGACTGAGAGCTGTCCGCAGTTGACCGATCTTTCTCCCATACTTGGCTTGTTTTCCCTCATTGTCCGAGCTAACGAGTAGCTCCTTCCTGACTTTTCTGAGATCTCCCTACCATCTCGAACCAAGTCCCAACCTACGATCCTATTCAGGATCGCAGGCGTTACAAGTCTCCCCTCCTTGAAAGGGATTCGTCCCCGAATCCGGATCAAGTTGATCTTCACCCTTCTCCTAAAACCACTTAGGAAATCGGCCTTCATTTTGTTTTTGGTCTCCCAAGTAGCCTCTTTGCGTCCACCACAGTTCCACAAGATTTTTACCATGTTAATCTTTTTCTTACGCAACCCTCTTACCATACGATCAATGATTCGAATAGGTGTGGCTTCCACCGTCAAGTTTTCTTGCAACTCAGGTGGCACATCCTCGACCACTTAGGCATTTCCGTAGTTGTGATTCATGGAAAATCTTATGAAAGGCGTCTAGCTTTGGTGGTAACTCCAGTTTGTACACCACCGCGTCCACTCGTTCGATCACATTGTACGAGCCAACGTATCTTGGGCTCAACTTTTTCCTCTTGGTAAATCGCCCTTTTCCCTTATAGGTCATCGCCTTAAGGTACACTAAGTCGCCCACTTCAATTTCCAACTCCTTCCGACGCTTGTCCCCATAACTTTTCTGTCGGTTTTGGGCTTCCTTCAACTTGATTTTCAAGAACTTCAACTTTTCGGCAGCCTCGTCCACAATCTCAGGTCCGAATAGCATCTGTTCCCCAACCGGCGTCCATCACGTTCGAGATACCCGGCCATAAAGCGATTCATAAGGCGACATTCCAATACTAGCTTAGTAGCTATTGTTGTACACGAATTCCACCAAGTGTAAGTACTTTTCCCAGCCTCCGCCTCAATCCAATACACAAGCTCGCAACATGTCCTTGAGTGTTTGAATTGTTCTCTTAGACTGCCCATCAGATTGTGGGTGGTAGGCCGTACTTAGGTTCACCCTTGTTCCCAGCGATTTTTGAAAAGCTTTCCAGAAATGCGAGGTGAACCGCGTATCACGGTCCGAGATGATGCTCTCCTCGATGTATCTAACCATGATTACCTTGACACCATATGTTTCCCCAATTGCGATGACGTGCGCATTTTTGGTCAATCTATCCATAAAATCCCAAACCGCATCATGCTTTCGGTTACTTATAGGCAATCCGGTCACAAAGTCCATTGTCACATGATCCCATTTCCATTCCGGCATGGGTAGACTTTGGACTAGTCCGCTGGGCACTTGATGCTTGGCTTTGACGAGTTGACAGGTTTTACACTTGCAACCCACATTGCAACATCTCGTTTTATTCCCTTCCAATGATAGTATCTCTTCAAATCGCGATACATCTTGGTTGAGGCAGGGTGGATCGAGAACTTAGATTGGTGCGCCTCTGATAACATCATTATTTTACACGGTTTAGCATTAGTTTTAGTATGCATTTAGGAAGAGTTTGACAAGATTTCAAGGCTTTAAGGTCTATTATCAAGTATTTCAGGTTTCAAGAAGGTTTTACAGGTTTTATAGCAAAAAAGACCAAACGACAAGGAAAATATGTTTTAGGAAAGATTCAGAGCTCTTCAGTACGGGCAACTTTAGAAGAATTTCCAAGCCTCAACTTGTATCATGCTTTGTCTCTATGGAACGCTGGAAGAGTCATCTTTCTACTCGAAGTGGAATCAAGTCAATCCATCCAGCCATCCGGAAGATATGCTCGATTTACCGAGACGTGTTATAAACCAACGTAAGGAGAACCATCTAGCCGATGGACTTTTATTGAAGGCCTGACCAGGGACCATCACTGCGGCCCAGTCCAAGCCTCCTCCACGGTCCAGAAGCCTCTTTCGCCGTCCCTTGTCCTGCATTATAGAAGAAAATACGTTTTTACCCTTACAAACCCTAATCTAAGACAAAACCCTATAAATACTCTTAAGACCTAGGGTTTCAAGGTGTACATCATCAACAGCTTTTGGAGCAGCCCTAGCCACGACCAGAGAAGCAGCCGCAACCTCTCGTCCCTCTCGAAGCCCTTGAAGATCCGCCATCTCTCTCTCTTTCTACTCTTTCTAGTTACTTCATACTTTCATTGCTTTTGGGATCAAGTTACTTTTGTGACAAATAGAGAAGTTTCCTTTGAACTCCTTTTGTGGAATTATTCGATTTTGATGCTATACTTTATAATATCAATGTCGTTTCTTTGCATCATGAGCGAGTAGTTTGCTTTGTTGGGTTTTATGGGGTGATTCAAGAGGAATTCATGGTTCGCTTCAATTAGGTTGTTAGATCTTATTTATGGTTCTATTATAGAGTTCTTTTGTGACATCTTTATCTTAATGTATGAGCTTGGATTGATCACCAAGTACTGATCTAGAGAACGGGAGCGTTAACTGCGTTATCCTACTTCTCCAAACTAGCGTTATACTGAAACCTCACATCGTAACCTGCGTAAGTTGAGTTGCGGAGTTTGGTGAATGTATCAAACTTGTTTAACTAGCTGGTTGACATGCGTCGTTGCCTGCGAAAGTTGAGTAACAGAGTATGAAGACTTTAGACTTTCATTCTATGAAAATAGCTTGTTAGTTCATTAGTGTTTCGTAGTTGAGAACCTAGACCGAAATTAGTATATACTTGTTAGATCTTACACTTAATATTGCTTAGAACCATGAAAAACCTGAGATGACTCCCAAAACTCCCAACACCTTAGTCTTATAGTTTTAAACCGTTTTTATTTACTAGCAATAGATATTAGGAAAACTGAAACCCCAATTTCTTATTTAGTCTTAGCCATAACTCTTTCTCTTTTAATTCAATTTGTGTTAGCTATTACTCTCTGTGGAATCGATCCTAACATACTACATTGACTAACTGTGCACTTTCAGTCGTTGTGTGGTCTTTTCAGGTAAAAGATTTGGAGTGCAATTCCACACACATCAGCCTCCTTTAGAATTTCCTCCCTTATCTCCTTACTTTGCGGCACACACACTCGTCCATTCACCACAATGGTACCATTGTTCGATGTTTGGAACTCTGTCATATTATTCTCTGCCCAACCCTTAAGTTCCTCGTCCTTTTCTTGAGCCAAACGGATTATACTAAGTAGATCCTCTTGATCGGCTGCTCCTAAGCCCAATGGCTCAACTTCTCTTAACAATGCATTTAAATCCAATGTCCCCATCATGTAAACCAACGCTTCTTGATTTTTCTCTACTTCTACATTGAAGCTTCTCCTACTCAAGGCATCTGCGACCTGATTCGCCTTCCCTGGATGATAAGCAATATCCAAGTCATAGTCCGCGATAAATTCCATCCACCTTCTTTGCCTTAGATTTAACTCTGGCTGGGTGAATATGTATTTTTGACTCTTGTGATCGGTGAAGATTTAAACTTTGGCTCCATAGAGATATGAACACCAAATCTTCAACGCAAACACGACTGCGGCCATCTCTAAGTCATGCGTTGGGTAATTCCCCTCGTGCTTACGCAAATGCATGGAAGCATATGCGATTACACTTCCCTTTTGCATTAGCACACAACCTAACCCCATTATAGAGGCATCGCTGTACACCACATACGGCTCGTTCGCCTCCCGCAAAACAAATATATACCGGGGCACTTGTGAGCATTGCCTTCAACTCCGAGAAACTTTTCTCGTATTCCTCTGACCATAGGAACTTGGTATATTTCCCCGTCAATCGCATCATTGGCTGAGACATACTTGCAATGCCCTTGACAAATCTTCGGTAATAACCAGCCAACCCGAGAAAGCTTTATATCCCGGTGGCATTCTTCAGACGTGGCCATTCCTTTATTGATTTGATCTTTTCCGGATCCACGGACACTCCTTGGTCCGAGACAATGTGTTCAAGGAATCTGACACTTTTTTGCTGAAACGAGCATTTGCTTAACTTTGCGAAAAGCTTTTGCTCCCTTAACAGCTCAAAGACTACCCTCAAGTGATTTTGATGGGTTTCTCAATCCTTCGAGTAAACAAGTATGTCACTGATGAAGATGATGATAAACTCGTCCAGGAATTCTCGGATCACACCATTCATCATCCTCATGAAGGCTGCCGGTGCATTGGTCAGTCCGAACGGCATCACCACAAACTCTAAGTGGCCGTACCTTGTTTGAAAAGCCGTTTTCCAAATGTCCTATGGCTCTATCGGAATCTGATGGTACCCCGAGGCCAAGTCTATCTTTGAGAACCACTTTTCACCTTGGAGATTACCCAACAACCCGTATATTCATGGTAATGGGTACTTCTTCTTCACCGTAACCGTATTCAGCCCCCGTTAATCAATGCATAGCCTAAAGCTACCATCCTTTTTCTTTACAAACAAGAGCGGTGCACCGCATGGTGAACTACTTGGTCTGATAAATCCTTTCTCCAACAATTCTCCCAATTGTTTCTTTAACTCCGCCATTTTTGCTAGTGCCATCCGGTAAGGCTGTTTAGATATAGGGGTCGTCCTTGGTTCTAGCTCGATGGTGAACGGATTTGACCTATCCTGATGTGATCGCAGGACGTGAGCTCGACCAAGACACGCCGGATGCGACCGAGACGCCTAGCCAAGACGCTTCGAACGTGGCCAAAGCACCAACGATCACCCCGGGAGCCACCACACGCTCCAAGAGTTCAGCAAAGACGGCCAAGCAACGGCTCAACCTGTTTGTCCGATCATTCACCCAACGCCAGCCGTTCCATGAAGACTTTGAAGGCTTAGTTCGCCTAGTCTTCACTCTTACCCAAGAGTGAAGATGATTAAGTCGCTTAAGCAAGGAAGTGTACTCGTTTTCCTTACTCCGGGTTTTTCCCAATGGGTTTACCGGAGAAGGTTTTAACGAGGCATGGAGCTAGGTGCACAAGTCGTTTCCCGCGTCTAAGCCTAAGGCGGTTCTTTCTTTCCTTAGTATTTGGTTTAAATTTGAACTTGGAATATTCCTTCTTTTGATTCCATCTTTTGAACGTTGAGAGTTTAAGTTGAAAGTCTTTGAGGGCGACGTGTTCCATTTACAAGGGAAACACGTCTAAGGACTATTGTGCGGATCACAACGAATCTGCGTGTCCCTAAGCCCTCACTTGGCCTAATGTATTTAAACCCTCTCTTAGCCTTTGTTCTCCTTTAGACTTGAATGAAAATAAACATTTTCTCAAGAGAGATTCTTGACTTGTCTCACTCTTCTCTTTCTTCAATCCGGGATTAAATATTGAGGAAAATCTAACAAGACTCGAACCGGGTTCGACCTTGTTAGTGACCGTATCAAGAGGAGAGCCAAACCTCTTGTGTCGTCGTTCGATCCACCTCTTTTCCCATCTTTCGTTCTCCCCTCGAGTCATCTCCATCTCGCTCTCGTTTCCGCATCTTACCTCAAACATCGGTCATCTTTCCGCATCGTCCATTCGTTCCACGTCCGCTCGATCTGATAGAAGCCTCCGACCGTATTCACAAACGGCTCGTTGGAATCTCGTCATTTCTCGTTTCCCTCATTTGAATCTTCCCTAGATTCGAACCCTCAAATCTTGTCCGAGGAAAGTCTCGCGTGCCGAGCTCTGTCCAAAGACATTTCCTCTTTCCGTACCATATTCGTGACCCTCGGTCACATCAGCTTGGTATTAGAGCTTTAAAAGCTCCTGTCATGTTGTTTCGTTTCAAAACTCATCTCTTTCGTTTTAAAGTTTCAATCTTTATTTATTTGGTAGCTTAGTTTGCATCATCTCGTTTCATAGGTTCTGTTTAGAGTTTTTGGTTTAATTTGGTGCATGATAGCGGTTGTTATTCGTTTGTTTAGGTTGTTAGCTCTCGTATTTGTTCATCTTGTTCATCATATCATTCATCCGTGTTCTTGCGTTGTTGCTTTTAGATCGATAAAGTTAGCGTCTCTATTTGTTTCCGCGTTGTTGTTTTGGGTCATAAAGCAATCCTTGTCGTTTAGCACTTTTGCTTTAGCTTTTTGTTTTGGTCATAGGTTTAAATTGAGTGAGCTGTCCTCAATCATTGGTGACGAAACAAAATATCTTGTGTGGTCCTCTTGAACGTGTGATACTCACGCGTGTGTGCTTTTGTGTTTATTTTGCGAGGTTTAAATTCAAACCGCGAAGCCAAGCGACACGTCACCATAGTCCATACGATGGCCGAAGAAGTTCCACCAGCACCACCCGAGATAGGAGTCACCCTCGCCGCATTACGAACCGGCCTAGAACAGCTCGCAGAGCGTTTAACAAGAATCAAATTGTTAAACCCTCCCTGCGAAGATCCTTTACCCGTGAGGTGACCACGACGAGAGCGAGCGAGCGACCAGTCCGATGAGGACTTTGAACCGAGGCCTAGACGACGACATCGTTATGATGATCAGTACAACGAAGCTCCAAGCCATACGAGGCGAACCACAAGATGATCGCACCCACGTTCGCGGGAAAGTCAGACCCCGAGGCCTATCTTGAATGGGAAAGCCGTATGAAGCACTTATACTTGTGTCATGCCTATCCGGAGCTGCGAAAGGTCCAATATGCGGTGGCTCAATTCACCGACCACACCCTTACCAGGTGGGATCGACTTGAAGCTGAGCAGCAACGCAACCGCGACCGTCCTATTACCGTTTGGGAGGTGTTCAAAGCAGAAATGCGAAGGCGTTACGTGCTTCCATACTACCACCGCGAGCTCGAGAAGAAGTTCTAGAGACTCACGCAAGGCGCGCAAACCATGGAGGAGTATTACGAGGAGTTTGAACACTTGCGCAACCGATTGCAAGTTGATGACTCCGAAGAGTCACTCATGGCTCAGTTCTTGGACGGGTTGCAAGAATGCATTGCGCGTAAGATCGAGCGCCAGCCCTATCAAACGTTTGAGGAGTTATTGCATCTCTCGGTGCAGATTGAAAGTCAAATCAAGAAGAAGAACGCCTCCGCGACTCGCACCAGAACTCAAGGAGCTCCGACTTGGTCTCCTAACGCGTCACCTTCAAACCGTTTACCTTCGAACCGGCCACCAATGAGTGCCAAGATCCGCGACGCAACACCACCGACGTCCGGAGCCACGACATTGTGTGTTTTAAGTGTCAAGGGAGAGGCCACTACGCTCGAGAGTGCCCGAACGCACGCACAATGATCCTGACCGAAGCTGGCAAGATCGAGTCCGACGATGAGGCCACCGAGGAGAACGTTTGAGGAGAGGCTGAACTGGAGGAAGCCGTAGCTGAGCCCGAAGTCGGAGAGCTGTTTATGATTTGCCGCATCCTGAACGCAAGCGTAGCCACCGATGACGCCAATCAACGCAATAATATCTTCCACACGAGGTGTACTGTAAGTGGTCGCGTTTGTGGCTTGATAATAGTCGGAGGTTCTTGCACTAACATGGCAAGTTCCAATCTTGTCAAGAAACTTTCTCTTGCAACCACAAACCATGCCTGCCCCTATCGCTTGAAATGCTTAAACGATAAAACTGTGATCCATGTTAATGAACAGGTCATGGTTTCATTCAGTGTCGGTCCGTATAAGGACCAAGTCCTATGCAACATGGTGCCTATGCAAGCTAGCCACCTCTTATTGGGGACACCATGGCAGTTTGATAAGCAAACCACGCATTGCGGCCACAACAAACGTATTTGCTTGAAACCCTTGAGCCCCACGCAAGTACATGAAATGTAAAACAAGTTGTCTAAAGATTCAGACGATAAAAAGAATTTTCTTGTTCAATATGGTGATGTTAGAAAGTCCATTAGGGACTCTGGCCAAGTGTTATTGGTGGTCTTTCGAGATTTATTGCTTACAGTCCTTGAAGGTTCGATCGACGCCTTACCGGAGGTGATCCACGACATCCTCATGCGCTTCGCCGACGTGTTCCCCGAGGAGCTCCCTGAAGGACTACCACCAATCAGAGGCATCGAACACCAGATCGACCTTGTTCCAGGCGCGCAGTTACCTAACCGGCCAGCCTACCGAGTCAACCCCGAAGAGGCGAAGGAGCTTGAGCGTCAAGTCAAGGCGTTGATGGCGCAAGGATACGTGCGGAAGAGCTTGAGTCCGTGCGCAGTTCCAGTCTTGCTCGTGCCTAAGAAGGATGGGTCGTGGCGTATGTGTGTTGACTGTCGAGCCATCAACAACATCACCATCAAATACTGACATCCTATACCGCGACTCGATGACATGCTCGACGAACTAAGTGGTGCCAGCGTCTTCTCAAAGATCGACTTGAAGAGTGGCTATCACCAAATTCGCAGGAAGGAGGGCGATGAATGGAAGACAGCCTTCAAAACAAAACAGGGTTTGTACGAATGGCTGGTAATGCCATTCGGACTTTCTAACGCTCCCTCTACATTCATGCGCCTTATGAACCATGTTTTAAGATGATTTATTAATAAGTTCGTAGTAGTTTATTTTGATGACATACTTGTCTATAGTTCTAGCTTGACTGATCATGTTAAGCATTTAGAGTCAGTCTTGTTTACTCTCCGCAAAGAGAAATTGTACGCTAACTTAAAAAAATGCGTCTTTGCTGCTGATCAATTGGTCTTTCTAGGCTTTGTTGTGAGCTCGCAGGGCCTTAAGGTGGACAAGGAGAAGATTCGCGCGATCGAGGAGTGCCCATGCCAACTAGAATCACTCAAGTCATGTTAAGCAAGCTTTTACTAGAGATTCGTGCGAGACTTCAGTACGGTCACCGCGCCTCTCACCTCTGTTATCAAGAAGAACAGCGAGTTTCATTGGGGAGAAGAACAAGACAAGGCGTTTACCGAGCTCAAGAAACGTCTCACGCAAGCCCCTTTGCTCACCTTGCCTGACTTCAACAAAACCTTCGAGGTTGACTGCGATGCTTTGGGAGTCGGGATCGGGGCTGTTTTGACTCAAGGAGGAAAGCACGTGGTGTATTTCAGCGAAAATCTTAGCGGAGCAACGCTCAACTACCCGACGTATGACAAGGAGTTATACGCCCTCGTCTGTGCCATGGAGGTTTGGCAACACTACCTATTGGCGAGAGAGTTTGTGATTCACACCGATCACGAAACTATGAAGCATCTCCGCGGCCAAACCATCCTCAAGAGACGTCATGGGAAGTGGTTGGAGTTCGTGGAATCTTTCCCTTACGTCATCAAGTACAAGAAGGGAAAGGAAATTGTGGTGGCCGATGCTTTGTCAAGGAGACACGCTCACATCACTACTATGGATGCTCGTGTGTTGGGTTTTGAAAGCATCAATGATGCATATGCTGGAGACGCTGAGTTTGGAGAATGTTTCCAGAACCATGGGAAGGGAATTTACACCAAATTCTACCTGCATGAGGGTTTTCTGTTCAGAGGGCGACGGCTGTGCATACCAAATGGTTCTATCCGGGAGTTGCTTGTTCGTGAAGCTAATAGTGGAGGTTTGTCGGGTCACTTCGGCATCACTAAGACGCTGGCCGTGCTTCAAGAGCATTTTTATTGGCCGAACCTCCAAGTCGACAACACACCCTCATGGCTGACACGACCGAGACGCCTGGCCAAGACGCTTCGGACGCGGCCAAAGCACCAACGATCACCCCGGGAGCCACCACACGCTCCAATAGTTCAGCAAAGGCGGCCAAGGAACGGCTCAACCTGTTCGTCCGATCATTCACCCAACGCCAGCCGTTCCATGAAGACTCCAAAGGCTCAGTTCGCCTAGTCTTCACTCTTACCCAAGAGTGAAGACGATAAAGTCGCTTAAGCAAGGAAGTGTACTCTTTTTCCTTACTCTGGGTTTTTCCCAAAGGGTTTACCGGAGAAGGTTTTAACGAGGCATGGAGCTAGGTGCACAACACCCAAAGGTTAAGTCGTTTCCCGCGTCTAAGCCTAAGGCGGTTCTTTCTTTCCTTAGTATTTGGTTTAAATTTGAACTTGGAATATTTCTTCTTTTGATTCCTTCTTTCGAACGTTGAGAGTTTAAGTTGAAAGTCTTTGAGGGCGACGTGTTCCATTTACAAGGGAAACACGTCTAAGGACTATTGTGCGGATCATAACGAATCCGCGTGTCCCGAAGCCCTCACTTGACCTAATGTATTTAAACCGTCTCTTAGCCTTTGTTCTCCTTTAGACTTGAATGAAAATAAAACTTTTCTCAAGAGAGATTCTTGACTTGTCTCACTCTTCTCTTTCTTCAATCCGTGATTGAATATTAAGGAAACCCTAACAAGACTCGAACCGGGTTTGACCTTGTTAGTGACCGTATCAAGAGGATAGCTAAACCTCTTGTGTCGTCGTTTGATCTACCTCTTTTCCCATCTTTCGTTCTCCCCTCGAGTCATCTCCATCTCGCTTTCGTTTCCGCATCCTACCTCAACTGATAACATCATTATTTTACCCATTTTAGCTATAGTTTTAGTATGCATTTAGGATGAGTTTAGTATGATTTCAAGGTTTTAATGTCTATTATCAAGTATTTTAGGTTTTAAGAAGGTTTTACAGGTTTTATAGCAAAAAGGACCAAAAGGCAAGAAAAATACGTTTTAGGAAAGTTTCAGAACTTTGCAGTACGGGCAACGTTTGAAGAACTTCCAGAACTCACATTTCGACGTACTTGGTGTCTATGGAAAGCTGAGAGAGTCATCTTTCTCCTCGAAGTAGAATTAAGTCGATCCATCCAACCATCCGGAAGTTATTCCCGAGTTACCGAGACGTAACTTAAACTTACCTAAGAAGAACCATCAAGCCCATGGGCTTTTATTTGAAAGCCTGACCACCGACCACCACGGGGCCCAGTCCAAGTCTTCACCACCGTTCTAGAAGCTTCCTACGCCGCCCCTTGCCATGCACTTATCAAGAAAAGACGTTTCTACCCTTACAAAA
Source organism: Camelina sativa (assembly GCF_000633955.1). Lineage (NCBI taxonomy): Eukaryota > Viridiplantae > Streptophyta > Magnoliopsida > Brassicales > Brassicaceae > Camelina > Camelina sativa. The sequence continues at coordinate 27,258 of NW_010921779.1, forward strand.
ACCTAGACCTAGACAGAACCCTATAAATACTCTTCTAAGCCCTAGAGTTTAGGGTGTGCCCAAAAAGTGCCTCAAAGGAGCCGACGACCAGAAGAACAGCCACGACCTGCAGCCCTCTCTCGTCCCTCTCTTGATGCCTTGGAGATCACCAAACTCTTTAGTTTTCTATTTGATTTGTACTTTGTTTCTAAGGGAGAAGATCCTTACAACTTTGTTTGACAATCATTGAAGTAATATCTAAACCCTTTCTCTCTATTTATTCTTTTATGTTTATGAATTATTTAAACCTTGCTTTGATGATTCCCTTAAACATGCTAGAGTAGTTTTCTAGTTGGGTTTAAAGGGATAAATCAAAGGGGGGAGATGATCTTAGTTTAGGTGGCAATTTTTNAAGCATCTCCGCGGCCAAACCATCCTCAAGAGACGTCATGGGAAGTGGTTGGAGTTCGTGGAATCTTTCCCTTACGTCATCAAGTACAAGAAGGGAAAGGAAATTGTGGTGGCCGATGCTTTGTCAAGGAGACACGCTCACATCACTACTATGGATGCTCGTGTGTTGGGTTTTGAAAGCATCAATGATGCATATGCTGGAGACGCTGAGTTTGGAGAATGTTTCCAGAACCATGGGAAGGGAATTTACACCAAATTCTACCTGCATGAGGGTTTTCTGTTCAGAGGGCGACGGCTGTGCATACCAAATGGTTCTATCCGGGAGTTGCTTGTTCGTGAAGCTAATAGTGGAGGTTTGTCGGGTCACTTCGGCATCACTAAGACGCTGGCCGTGCTTCAAGAGCATTTTTATTGGCCGAACCTCCAAGTCGACAACACACCCTCATGGCTGACACGACCGAGACGCCTGGCCAAGACGCTTCGGACGCGGCCAAAGCACCAACGATCACCCCGGGAGCCACCACACGCTCCAATAGTTCAGCAAAGGCGGCCAAGGAACGGCTCAACCTGTTCGTCCGATCATTCACCCAACGCCAGCCGTTCCATGAAGACTCCAAAGGCTCAGTTCGCCTAGTCTTCACTCTTACCCAAGAGTGAAGACGATAAAGTCGCTTAAGCAAGGAAGTGTACTCTTTTTCCTTACTCTGGGTTTTTCCCAAAGGGTTTACCGGAGAAGGTTTTAACGAGGCATGGAGCTAGGTGCACAACACCCAAAGGTTAAGTCGTTTCCCGCGTCTAAGCCTAAGGCGGTTCTTTCTTTCCTTAGTATTTGGTTTAAATTTGAACTTGGAATATTTCTTCTTTTGATTCCTTCTTTCGAACGTTGAGAGTTTAAGTTGAAAGTCTTTGAGGGCGACGTGTTCCATTTACAAGGGAAACACGTCTAAGGACTATTGTGCGGATCATAACGAATCCGCGTGTCCCGAAGCCCTCACTTGACCTAATGTATTTAAACCGTCTCTTAGCCTTTGTTCTCCTTTAGACTTGAATGAAAATAAAACTTTTCTCAAGAGAGATTCTTGACTTGTCTCACTCTTCTCTTTCTTCAATCCGTGATTGAATATTAAGGAAACCCTAACAAGACTCGAACCGGGTTTGACCTTGTTAGTGACCGTATCAAGAGGATAGCTAAACCTCTTGTGTCGTCGTTTGATCTACCTCTTTTCCCATCTTTCGTTCTCCCCTCGAGTCATCTCCATCTCGCTTTCGTTTCCGCATCCTACCTCAACTGATAACATCATTATTTTACCCATTTTAGCTATAGTTTTAGTATGCATTTAGGATGAGTTTAGTATGATTTCAAGGTTTTAATGTCTATTATCAAGTATTTTAGGCTTTAAGAAGGTTTTACGGGTTTTATAGCAAAAAGGACCAAAAGGCAAGAAAAATACGTTTTAGGAAAGTTTCAGAACTTTGCAGTACGGGCAACGTTTGAAGAACTTCCAGAACTCACATTTCGACGTACTTGGTGTCTATGGAAAGCTGAGAGAGTCATCTTTCTCCTCGAAGTAGAATTAAGTCGATCCATCCAACCATCCGGAAGTTATTCCCGAGTTACCGAGACGTAACTTAAACTTACCTAAGAAGAACCATCAAGCCCATGGGCTTTTATTTGAAAGCCTGACCACCGACCACCACGGGGCCCAGTCCAAGTCTTCACCACCGTTCTAGAAGCTTCCTACGCCGCCCCTTGCCATGCACTTATCAAGAAAAGACGTTTCTACCCTTACAAAAACCTAGACCTAGACAGAACCCTATAAATACTCTTCTAAGCCCTAGAGTTTAGGGTGTGCCCAAAAAGTGCCTCAAAGGAGCCGACGACCAGAAGAACAGCCACGACCTGCAGCCCTCTCTCGTCCCTCTCTTGATGCCTTGGAGATCACCAAACTCTTTAGTTTTCTATTTGATTTGTACTTTGTTTCTAAGGGAGAAGATCCTTACAACTTTGTTTGACAATCATTGAAGTAATATCTAAACCCTTTCTCTCTATTTATTCTTTTATGTTTATGAATTATTTAAACCTTGCTTTGATGATTCCCTTAAACATGCTAGAGTAGTTTTCTAGTTGGGTTTAAAGGGATAAATCAAAGGGGGGAGATGATCTTAGTTTAGGTGGCAATTTTTAGGGTTTGTTAGATTTAAATTATGTTTATTCTGTGCTTTAATTCTAAGTTTTTGCTTAATGCTTTAAGTTAGCCTCACGAACTAACTATGTTCTAAAGTGTGTGTGCTTTGCCAAAAGCTTGCATGTGTGCTTGACCTAGCTTAGATGTGTGGGGAGACATAGGAAGCACATACCCCTTACCTATGGAATTCCACGGATGTTAGTCGAACATGTTTTAAATGCTTTGATCTATGCGTCGTAGCCTGCGACAGTTGAGTTACGAGGTGTAGTGATCTTAGACGGTTAGTTTGAGAACTTTAAGTTAACGGTTTATTAGTGTTTCGTAGTCCGAGTTTTAGATAAACAAACTAACCCTAGCCTTACTTTCCTAGATAGATAGATCATTGAACCCCCGCGATTCCCCTTGATGCCCAACACTTGTCTCATTTATTTTACCTGCTTTTATTTACATTCATTTGCTTGCTACAACCGTGACAACCAAAACCCCCTTTTTATTGAGTCCTAGCCTTACTTACCTCCGTCGGATTCCGTTGAACAACAACTCTCTCTCTGTGGGATCGATCCTTAAATACTACTACCGATTAGCAGTGCACTTTCAGCAGTTGTGTGGTCTTTTAAGGTAAAAGATTTGAAGTGAAAAACCACACACATCAAAGCTTTTTGGCGCCGTTGCCGGGGAGATATTGTTGTTTACAAGAGTCTAGGAACTAGAGTAACGTCTAGGACACCTTGCTGTCTAATTTTTCTTTTTGTTTTTCATTGTTTCAGGAGACCTTCAGGATGAACCTCGACGCTCTCCCAGGAGATTTTGAGAACCTTACTATTGCTGAGCTGATGCCACACTACCGAGCCACGGACGGAGACTCTTCCGGTCCGCAAGCCCACTCACTGCAAGGTACAAGCATTGGTCACTCTCGACCAAGCATTGTACCAACAATTAGGCGACCTTGTCGCAGTACTTTCACTCGACCACCTCAAGGCAGAGCACCACTTAGACCAGCTCACTGCCGAGCTGACCACTCATACACGCCGTACCACACGAACGTGCCATGCTTCGCAACAGACCATTACCCTGATCCGCAAGAAGTCATGCAAGTCGATGTCAATGAAAACTTTTTCTATGACAATCGAAAACCTATCACTTCAAGGAGCTCTTACAATGAAGACAAGCTCATGAAGATGATGGATGAACTATTATCAAGTCAAGAGGAGGCTGATACAGTTCTAAATGCTAAGTTGGATAAGATGAGCATTGAGTTTGGAGCCAAACTCGAGACTATCACCAAGGACGTTACACGCCTGGAGGAATCAACCAATGCCATCAACAACCAAGTTCTAGACCATATGGAGGATATACAATATCATGGTATGAAGCTTATTAACATGGGCTACACCATCGAGAGCCGCCTAGAGTGGAAAGTAGAAACCCTGTTTAACAAATCCGGTGAGTGCAACAACTGGAGTGATGATCAACTATATCAACCTGCTGATGCTGAAGAGGAACATGGAGGCTCATGTGATGATCTAACCGATAACAAGTCCAAGGAGTGGACTAGAGAAGAGTATTATCAAACCGATAAAGGAGAAGCTTATTTTGAAGAAAAACCTAAGGAGAGCCAATATGAAGATTTGCCAATGGAGAATGATGAGTCCTATGATCTATCATCTACTAAAGAAGATGGAGAAGAAGAGCTCAAAGACTTCTACTGTTGCATGACATATCAGATCCATAATGAAGAGATTACCGAAAATCATAATTTTCGACAATTTCACCATCAAGGAGAAGCTATCTACCGAGGTAACCCTAGAACCCGACCACCTCCAGCACCATATGATATTTATGAAGATTGGGAACTTGTCCCAAGTCACTGTCCATCACGTTTTCAAAAGCCTTATCCAAGGAGGCCCGATACCAATTGAAACCGCCTCTACCCATGCCGAGAGCCTTATTTAACTCGATTCCCTCACCAAGCCTATCAAGAAAATTTTCATACGTCTACTTGACAAAGAGCTGAAGAAGAGAAGATGCTGGACCTAATAAGTCAATTAGCAGATCTGCCAGATGAGACTATGAAGACGCTGCATGAGAAGCTTGACAAAATCGATTTTGATCTCTCAAGGAAGATAGACGACATTGCTGTTAGAGTTAAAAGCCTAGAAGATCAAAGATCTAAGGATGCTGAAGCCATGGAGAGAAGACTCCATTGTCTTGAGGAAGAACAAGATAGACATCTCAAGAGTGCCCTAGATAATGCTATCAACATTAGAGACTTAGGCAGAGTGGTTTCGAACTTAGAAAGGAACCATGAGTCTAAGTATGGAGTTTTATTCGACAAGGAATTAGACACAAGGAGGCGTGTGAGGAATCTTGAGAACCGAGCATATGAAGCTGAGAGGAAGATGTTTGGTCTCGGTTATGAACAAGAACGTTTTGGAGAAGTCTTATCCGAAAAGTTTACATTCACCAAGGAGAACCATAAGCTGCTTAAGGAGATTGAATCGGAAATAAAGGAGAAGAACCAAGATCTTGCTGATAAGATTGAGGATCTAACCTCACGTGTTGCTGGACACAAGGAAGAAGAAGATCAACCCGATAAGGAGGAAGAAGGAGAAGAAAAAGAAATCCTATTCGGAAAAGGAAAACATTCTAATTTCCTTTTCGAAAAAGGAAAATTTTCTTTTACTTCAAAACAAGGAGATTTAGTGGGGAACAAACCACAAGTTAACCCTATTCCTCCTTTACAAGATCACGAACAAGGAGAAGCAACCTTAGGAGCCAAAGAACTAGAAGAAGAAGCCGTGGGAGACAAGCTGCAAGTTTCCATGGAAACTGAAAGCTTTAACCCCAACTCACTTAAGCATTCTCGAGAAGAGGAAGAAGTAAACCTCACAAAGGTTTGTTTTGCCACTACCACTGTAACGCCCCCGAACCGTCCTAGGACCACGGTGGCCATCGGACAGCCACGGGACGCCACTCGCAGAATTGCACCTGGGTGATCCGGTCGAGGGACGGAAGCTGCAGACTTCCCGACCGGTCCTCCCTGGCACAACTCCACCCGCAACCGAGGTTACTTAGGCTTTGCAACCCTCGTGGCCTGGTGCGTTGTGTTAGCCCGGACAAGGCCGAGTATCATTTGCAACTTGTCATGCTTTCCTGAAAACCGAATATATTACTTTAACAAAATATTTCATCGTAAATAAATCATTAAAGCAATATATAAAGATAGTCGGAAAGATATACTGTACTCCTTTTAAGAAAATATAGGGTTTACAAGAAACACAAGTTAAACCCTATCCGGTACCCTAACGTTTGCTCCGGCTCTAAACTCACTTAGGCCTCCCTGCAAGACCAAAAATAATATCATGAGTAATCTAAGATTACTCAGTGAGCCTGGGCACCCCTTCTCTTAAACGAGATTCTACTTCCCCAACCCGACTACCCCGGTAAGCAAGACAACCAAGCAAGTTATTCAAACTTAACAAGTCATCAAAGCTACGCAACAGAAACATTAGCGGAAGCATCATACAACACACATGCGAGAAACGATTAGATCACTACGAATCCACTCGGACGATCTGGACTCGCAAAGAGGACTAGACATAGACAAGCAATACTTGAATACTCTAGACTCTTCTTACTCCACAAACCAACCAACAAACAAGGACGTCTAGAGAATACTGCAAGGGACACTTGAAATATACTAGACTCCTTTACCAATAATCCAAACAAAGACATCTAGAATACTACAAGGGTTACTTGGAATACCCTAGACTCTTTTTCACCTATGGGCCCTCGATAATCTGTTCCATTCCATACCATCCCTCATGTCGAGACCACAAAGGTCACCAGCAATGAGCTCACAACTTAGCTACATCGTCATGTAGCGGTCACGCTAGTAGCTAGCTAGCCGTGACAGTGTCTCGCTCAAGTGGTCGCCGGGAACTCTCGCGAGACAACCGCATATGGAAACAGAAGATCGACACTCTATTCTAGCTAGGACTCAAGAAACAAATTCAAGAGACTTCGCTAAAATACCACTACACTTTCAAGCAAGAAAGTCAAGCAAAACAAGCAAGAAATTCAAGCAAGAAAACATACAACAATCATTAAGCATTACGAATGGCAATTCAACTTAGATTGTTCTACATGCATGCAACCAACTGATTTACTTAAGCAAATTAATGCAATTAGTTTACTCATGCATGGAACCCATTTAAAATACTTAAGCAAATTAATGCAATAAGTTTACTCATGCATGCAACCCATTTGAAATACTTAAGCAAATTAATGCAATAAGTTTAATCCCGCATGCAACCAATTTTCAAGAGATTTAACCAAATTAAATCCTTTTAGTCCCATTATGCATGCAAGCTACTCTCATCCAACTTTTATGCAAATACATTGCAAAATAACTCCATCGAGTTTTAAATTATGCATTCAACCGATTATTAAGCAAATAAAGTTTGCTAACAACTTCGATCCATAACATGCATGCAATATCCTTCATCCAAATTTTAAGTAAGCCCAATTTACTTAAAAACATCCAAATTCGTCCATGATCTTGCATGGTGATTCCTAGCTCAAATTCAATGTCATTTCGACATGAATCTAGCATGAATCCTACCAAAAATTATGCATGCAACCACGATGTTGCATGGTAATTCCTAGCTCAAATTCAATGTCATTTCGACATGAATCTAGCATGAATTCTACCAAAAATTATGCATGCAACCACGATCTTGCATGGTGATTCCTAGCTCAAATTCAATGTCATTTCGACCTGAATCTAGCATGAATTCTACCAAAAATTATGCATGCAACCCTTTTGACTGATTCTACCGTGAATCTAGTCTACATGCAACACACACTTACCGCAGAACTCACCTTGACGCGATCGGTGATGATTGGACTTCACGGCACCGCGGATCAGACACTTCTCAGCTTCTCGACCAACTCTATCGCAAATCCTAATCTTCTCCTCTCGACGCAGGCAGCACTTCACTTCGATCACCCTCTAGACGATCTCTCTCGAGAATCTCTATCTCTCTCGACACTCTCTCTCTAGATTTAGAGAGAGAAGCAAGCTTTAGGGTGTTTAACTTTGAGGAAATGAGAGAAATGAGAAGATGAAGTCCCCAAGCCCCTATTTATAGGCTCGACCCCCTTCTCTCTCTTCCTTGGTGCGCTTTGCCAAGTGGCAAAATTTTTGATGCATGCGGCGCGTGCATTACACCGCCCAATACTCGACCACCATTTTGCTTAAATCCCCCAAAATATCTCTGCATGTCTTGCATGTAAGATGATTGGTCAATTTCTTGAGGAAAATGATTTCCGCATTTTCTCAACCAAATCCGTCCTCTTCGTCCGATACTCTCGACAATTCTCGACCATTCTCGACCATCGTTCGACCATCATCGGTCCTCTCGTCATTTCTCGGACAATTCTCTCGACAACTCGGATGCTATCGATCCCCTCGACAAAACCGGATAGTTTCTCGGTCTCTCGGACATTGTCGATTCCTTTGGCAACTCTCGACGAATTTTCTCGACACTCTCGACAAATTTCCTCGACGAATTTTCTCGACACTCTCGACGAATTTCCTCGACGGATTTTCTCGATATTCTCGACAGATTGTCTCGACCAGTTTTCTCGACTATCTCGACAGATTGTCTCGACCAGTTTTCTCGACTATCTCGACAGATTGTCTCGACCACTCCTTGGACGTCTCGGTACTTTTCCCGGTATTTACCCGACTTTCCGCAGATGCTACCTTCCGCATAAACTGATGGTTTTCAATTGGCCTTAAGGTCTCGATCGCACCTCCGGTCACTTCAGTCTTGGCTCGGCCATTTCTCGACTCGCGAATTTTTCCTCGGACGTTCTTCGGTAGGTCCTTTTTATTTTACTTCCTCTTCCTTCTTAAGTCTTTTCCGGGCCATTTCCTCAGACCTTTATTTTGGGATTTCTGCCCTTAGTGAGGGTCACTACAACCACACCCTATGCTCCACCACCACGAGACCTAGAAGGTCTAGGAAAGGGAGAAGCGGAGCTGCCAACCGCAAACTGTATGGCCGAAACAAGGGAAGAAGACTATGCAAGAGAGCCACCTGATGCCTTTGATGGAGGAAGATCCAAGAGAGCTTGTCTAAGGAAAACTCACTCTCCTAACCCTGCTTGAGAAAGCAACCAAAGTCGAGCCAACGACATTAAACAAGTGCGCTTCTTGGGAGGCAACCCATGTCTAGTAAGTTTTTATTTTTAGGATTTATTTTCTTTTACTATTGATATTTTTGCATTTTAAGTTTCAGGTTTATAAAAAAAAACAAAACACAAAAAAAAATAGAAAACAGAAAAGCCAAAAATAAGGAAGGAGAAGTCCCCATGGATTGGCAATGCACCACATGACTAGTGGCAAGCACCACCTACTTACCGGCCATGTTCAATGTGACCGAATGATGTAGTAACTTTCAGTATCAATTATTTATCAATCCACAATTTGCAATCAATCAACACACCAAGAATACACAAAATGCTTAATCTATTCTTAAACAAGTAAAAGGTTCTTATGTCACTACTTATCTAATCAAAGTTACTCAAATAAAGTAAACAAGACAATGCAAACTCAAGGCAAACAAACTCTAATAGCAAATATACTGGAAATCAAGAATTAACAAGAGAACCTTGGGCAAGGTAATTGACTTGGGAGATAGCTGATTAATCCTAGATGTCTAAGTAACAATCAAGAACAATCCTATGGCTAGAACACTAATGCAAATCAATTCATTTCCATGATAGAGATCCTATGCTAATCAAGTGATAATCAACAATTTCCAAAGGTAATCACAAGACAAACATGCAGTAAGAACAAGTTCAAATACCACTAAGCACCCTAATCATCAATTTCCATTGGCTAGGAATGCAAAGCTCTTGAAAAGTTTGGTTCAGGAATTTCATCAAACACCTTGTGGGCATGGAAATCCTAAAGTCTAGATTTAAGCTTGATCAAGGCTATCTAGCAATATTATCACTAATCAAGATAGGAAATGCATAAAATAAACCCTAGACATCAAAGATCAACCATCTATCTCCCTAATCTACCAAGCCCAAAGTTCTTAAAAGATCTACTCACTAATCATCATGATCACACAAAGGAAAGAGGTTTGTCTTTGTGAAATCATAATAAAAGCTTGTAGATTAGGAGATTAGAAAGACAAATTTGCTATTAAGACTGGGAAATCAACCAAAGATTCAATAACCAAGAGTAAACAAGCTTAAGAACCCTAAGTGGCTGCTAAAACAAAACATAAGATAAGATATATGTCTCCTTAATAGGTTTAGAGTATTTATAGTAAAGGAGAAAAGAACCTAGGTCAACCCAAAACAAACTGGGTCAAACCTGGGTCAACAATAAAACAGGATTAGTGCGAACTCCATCGGCCATGGTTCGGCCGAGTGCTGCGGCCGCGTGTGCTCGACCGGTCTAGGTTTGGCCGCGTCGCCTGGCCGCGTGTGTCTTCGCGCCTTCAGCACTTGAACTCCATCGGTTGAGCTTTGGCCGGGTGGTGTGGCCGCGTGTCTTCTCGCGCCTTGGTCGTCTAAACACCATCGGCCATGGCTTGGCCGCGTGTGGTGCCCGCGTGTGCCTTCGCACTTTAGTCATCTAAACACCATCGGTTGAACTTTGGCCGGGTGGTGTGGTCGCGTGGGATGGCCGCTTGTGCCTTCGCACTCTCACCTTTCGGCAACTACTCCTCTTTGCAATAAAACAGACCCAAATGCTCCAAATGTGTAGGGATCACTCCAAGAACCTGAAAGAATAACAACTAGATGCAAATGCTCCTAAAACAACCTAGAATGACATGATTATGCAACAAGATTATGCAAAAACAAGGCTTAAAACCTAACAAAAACACAAGATATCAACTCCCCCAAACTTAATCTCTTGCTGGTCCTCAAGCAAGAACCAAACAAAAAGTGAGAGAGAGAGATTTAAAAATGGGATTCAGAACCTAAAGGCATGAGATAAAGGATTCAAACCAAGGTCCTTAGATGCAGTTCAATGGTGCTAAAATTTATCAAAGTCCTTACAAATATTTTTCTATGCTTAAAACAATGCATCACTCTAGATCATCTTCTATCTATTGGCAAAGACTTGCAATCCTATTGAACATCTCTTTCACATTCATTAAAGTGTCTGGTGTGATCTTGCAAATGGACAACAAATCAAGCTCAATTGGTTTAAGGTAAAGGCTGTTTACAAAGTGGTTGGATATTGGTGTTTTTGGGTGGTTAACTCTCAAACAAAGAGGAATGCTAGACAGTCATGAAATCTATCTAAGACCAAGAATAATTTGGGCATACAAAGCTTAGCTCTTGATGTTCTACCCACCTAAAAGCTTTTATACCCCTTATTCTCATCTTTCTTATCTTCCTTTTAAACCCAAAAACTCAACCTTATTCAACTCAACCCTTTTTTCTTCTTTACTTATGGTCTTATACCTTTATTTTTATTGAATCTCTAAGGCTGTTCTTGCTTTAAACACTAGCTCATTTTCTTTCTTATTCATTTTTTTGCTATACTCCCAATCTTGTTTGATTTTTCTTTACTCTTTTCATTTTGATTCTAGGAGACTATAACAATACTTTCTATCCTTTTTCTTTGAGACTTAGAGCTTATAATTAACTTAACCTTAGAGATTTTTCTTTTCTTTTGACCAAGTAAACCTTTATTTCCCTTCTTATTCTCTCTTGTTCCCAAACTTGAACCCAAATCAACATTCTAACCACCTATTTCTTTCAAAACCAGTCCTATTAGCTAGCTATAAAGATTCCAAGCCTAGCTAAAACAAGAGCCAGTTCTTTGTCATTCTCAATACTCTCAAGATTTCACAACCTATAGCATTATCAAGAAGAGGCCTCACTCAACAAATCAATATAAGGCTTGAAAGAAAAGGCTGTGGTTCAAAGGTGTGGCAAGAGATTGGGTTAAACAAAATAGAGTGGCAAATAGAGATAGTTAACCCAAATGAAAGTTCCATGAGCAAGCATTCATAGTCCATATGCAAGATAATTTTTAGATCAAATTAAAGTCCAAATAATATAGAGATGTAACAATTATCAAGCAAGCTTTACACTAGATGGAAGTGCTTTCAAGTGACACAATGTTTTTAGGCTTAGATTCTTCATTTTTTCCCAAAGATTAATCAAGCACCAATGAACTATAAATGAGGGCTTTGGGTTCAATCCTAAGACTCAACCTTTACAAGGCAATTTCATCATCATCCCCAATGCAAATGCATACTAAATGCTTCTAGACTCAATCCTAAAGACAAGAATGAATATGCAAAGCTAAATGCATTTTTTTTTATTTTTTAAAAATTTTTCAAATTTTTTTGATTTTTCTCAAAACATATCTATTAACAAATGCATTACACAAAATGAAAATCAAAATAAAACACAATGTTAGAAGGTTAGTCCCTCCCCCAAACTTAATTCACACAGTCTCTGTGTGAGGAAAGCTGAGAAAGAGACTAACAAGACAAAAAAAAAAATTAAAAAAAAAAAATAAGCAAAGGACTCTATGTACAAGAACTTGGAGTGTACCTCTAGTTCATGGAGAAGTCAAGAGAGTAGGAGGAGTTGCTAGTGCATGGTTGTTGTACCCACGATCTGCCATCTCGGGTAATAGGCAAGAGGGCCTAGGCCGGGCTTGTCTAATGGGCCGAAAGCATGTTACCGATCGGCCCATCAGGCCCGGAGAAAGAAAGAGAGCGCGGAGACGCTTCATGCTGGTCAGCTCGCAGCTCGGGCCCGGTCAAAGATTCCTGCATTCAAGAGGATTAATTAGTCCGCGCAAATCGTGTCTTATTAATTGTGCATTAATTGGGTAATTAATTGGTCGGTATAAATATGTAAGGGGGGTGTCACTTGTAAGGATCGAATACTTTTTCCAGCAACAGCAATACAAATTCAAACTCTCAAACTCTCTCTCAATTCAGTTCGGAACTTTTTTACGGCGATAAGCTCCTCCACATTTAAATCACTTCGGAAGGAGAAGCTCATTCTCAGTTCTCACATTTGGCGCTAGAAGGAGGGGAGTTATCGCCTGACTCTCGTTAGTTCCGACTTCATACACAAGTACACTCCACACAACCACCGCTATGGCAACCGGCTCTCTCAATCAGGCATCCTTGGAGGTGATCCAGAAGCTCCTGCAGGACTTGTCCGAGAAGTCCGACCGTCAGCAAGCCGCCTCCGCCGCTCTTACTGAACGCTTCGACAGCTTGGAGGGCCAGATTTCCACTCGTCTAGAGGAAATCACGACGTCCGTAGCCGATCTCTCGGCCTCCCACCGCGCGTACGCCGACCGGGTCGACCTCCTGTCCTCCGACCAAAACCCGCGTCGACGTGCTTTGGATTTCTCCGGTGTGACTCCACCTTCCACCTCGAACGCTCCGGGAGATTCGTTCCTGCCCCAAACCAACACACAAACAGCGCCACCGCTGACTGGCGATGGCCATACTCCGGTTCAGCCTGGTGTCCTCCGATCTTCTGAGGTCCCAGTCCGTCTTCCTCTCCCTGTAGAAGGAAACACTTCGACTCCGGGGTATGTCACCAATCCCGAGATCTTCCGTATGCAGAGCGAAATCCGGGATATGCGGTCTGTGATGCATAGTGCAACCACTTCGGCTCCGGATATTTTTCGGGTGATCGAGGAATCGAGGCGAACTCCCTTTTCCGATCAAATAGCTCGAGTCCGCATCAAAGATACCGGCAAAATTAAGTTCTCGAGCTACGAAGGAAAAGGAGATCCTACTAATCATCTCAAGACTTTCTTGCTAACAGCTAGCCGGGTGGACCTCGAGCCCCATGAAGCAAACGCTGGGTACTGCAAGCTGTTCGCAGAAACGTTTAGTGGACCGGTACTACTTTGGTTTGCATCTTTAGCAGCCGGCTCCATTTCAAACTTTACCGAACTGTTGACCTCGTTCGTCAAGCAGTATTCTAGCCTAATCGAAACTGCGGTGACAAACGCTCGGCTTTGGAACTTAAGCCAAAAGGCTGGAGAGTCCCTGCGGTCTTACATAACAAAGTTCAAGGAGATCCAGGTCAAGATTCCCGGACTCTCGGACTCCACTGCCTTGGCCGTGCTTAAGAACGGCCTCTGGCATGAATCTCGCTTCCGCGAAGAGCTGTCCGTGAATCGTTTCCCAACTATTCAGGTCGCATTACACCGGGCTTCGAACTGGATAGTCGCAGAGGAGGACAAACTCGCTGCTGCGCAAAAACAAAACGCTCTGCCTGCAGGGAAACCACGGTTCGAAGCACCTGCCAAAAAGACTCCGCCTACGACTCCGAAGTCCGGGCCGAGCACTTTCGCAGTCACTCAATCTCCCAAAAAGAATTCTCCAAAGAATTCACCGTCCAAACCTCCATTTTCACCGCGCTCCAAGAGTGGTGTACTCCCAAGTAACAAATGGGTCCGAGATGAGGACACGTACTGCGAGCTCCATAAAACCAACAGTCATTCTACTCGTGACTGTAAGAAGCTGATGCATCTCCTCGCAGAAAAATATGTGGCGGGAGAAATGCCGAATGTCACAATTGAGGAATTGGAGCAAAAAGCGATTCCCGAATTGGACGAGGACGCTCCACCTTCAAAGAAACCGAAGCAGTCCGATGGAAGTGAAGCTCCTAAGAAAAGAATCGACGTGATAATGGGAGGATCGCGTCTATTTCGGAACTCCATCACTGCGATCAAAGACCATCAGCGGAAGCTCACTAGCCCCCAGCCGAAGCGAGCTAAGTTGGTAGCAAGTGATCTACCTGAAATTTCTTTCTCCGAGAAGGAAACTGAGGGGCTGGACACTCCGCACGACGACGCGCTCGTCATCTCGCTTGACGTAGCAAACCATGAAGTCTGCCGAATCCTAATTGACACTGGGAGTTCGGTAGACTTGATTTTCCTTGAGACGCTCACCAGAATGGGTATCGGGAAAGAGCACATCTCAGGACCGCCCTCACCTTTGGTCTCGTTCACTAGCGAGACATCAATGTCTTTGGGCACGATCACATTACCGGTGTCCACTCAAGGAGTGGTCAAAATGGTGGAGTTCACGGTCTTCGACCGACCTGCGGCCTATAATGTTATTTTGGGAACTCCCTGGCTCTATCAGATGAAGGCGGTGGCCTCGACGTACCATCAGTGCGTCAAATTTCCGACCCCACAAGGAGTCCGGGAGGTTCTAGGAAGCCAAAGGACGGCCAGGAGCTGTTACCTCGCAAGTCACAAGCTCCTGATCCAATAGCAACCACAGCTCGAGGTCCCGAAGAATACAGTTCGGAAGCAGCTAAAAGGTGACCTCACTGAGTCCATTTTCATCAATGACAAGTTTCCGGATCAGGAAATGTAGAAGAGATGCCCGGCATCAGTCCGGAAGTTATCTCGCACGAGCTGAATGTGGACCCTACGTTCCGACCTGTAAAGCAGAAGCGAAGGAAGCTGGGTCCTGAGCGAGCTGAAATCGTTAACAAAGAGGTTGAACGTTTGCTGAAGGCAGGACAGATACGCGAAGTAAAATACCCTGAGTGGCTCGCAAACACAGTGGTAGTCAAAAAGAAGAACGGAAAGTCGCGAGTCTGCGTTGATTTCACCGACCTGAATAAGGCGTGCCCCAAAGACAGCTTTCCACTTCCGCATATCGACCGGTTAGTTGAGTCCACGTCGGGTCACGAGCTGATGTCTTTCATGGATGCATTCTCTGGCTACAACCAAATCCTAATGAACCCGGACGACCAGGAGAGGACTGCATTCATTACGGACCGCGGGATCTATTACTACAAGGTGATGCCTTTTGGGTTAAAAAATGCGGGAGCACCTTACCAAAGACTGGTGAATCGAATGTTCGAGCATCAACTCGGAAAAACCATGGAAGTCTACATCGATGACATGCTGGTGAAATCAATGGAAGCCAGCTCGCATCTCGCCGATCTGAAAGTCTGCTTCGACATCCTGGATCAGTTCGGGATGAAACTCAACCCCACGAAGTGCACCTTTGTAGTCCCATCAGGAGAATTTCTGGGGTATATCGTCACAGAAAGAGGAATTGAAGCGAACCCGAGGCAAATTAATGCTTTCCTGTCTATGAGTTCTCCTAGAACCTTGCGCGAGGTGCAACGTCTTAACGGACGGATCGCAGCTCTCAACCGCTTCATTTCTCGATCTACGGACAAATGCCTCCCTTTCTACCAGCTGTTACGGAAAGGGGGAAAAAATTTCTTGTGGGATGCGAAGTGTGAGGAGGCGTTCGCCCAACTCAAAGCTTATCTATCTGAACCGCCGGTCTTGGCGAAGCCTGAGTTCGGAGAGCCGCTCTTTCTTTACGTAGCCGTTTCGGATAGTGCGGTCAGCGGAGTTTTGGTTCGTGAAGAAAGGGGGGAGCAGCGACCAATTTTCTATGTTCAGCAAGTCATTTACTGGGGCGGAATCCAGGTACCCTATGATGGAAAAATTGGCCCTAGCAGTGGTAACTTCGGCAAGAAAGCTGCGGCCTTACTTCCAGTCCCATACAATCATAATCCTGACGACGCAGCCACTTCGGACGGTATTACATAGTCCGAGCCAATCCGGACGGCTAGCTAAATGGTCTGTCGAGCTGAGCGAATACGACATCGAGTTCCGGACTCGAACCTGTGCTAAGGCGCAGGTGCTGGCGGATTTCTTGATCGAACTCCCACTAGCCTCTTCGGTTAGCGATAATGTCGAAGCCCCGTGGACGTTGTATGTTGATGGTGCTTCTTCCAAATCGGGAGCAGGAATTGGGGTCCACCTCACTTCTCCTACAGGCGAA
>NW_010921779.1:45246-45535 GCF_000633955.1 Camelina sativa
GGGCGAACTAGGCAGGAGCCCGGAAGCCCCCGTAAGAGGCTCGGAAGGGCCAGCAGGGGGTGCTGAAGTCCCGTCTACCTCAGAGGAAGAGGGACCAGACTTCTTAGGGAGGCGAGCTTTGCCCTCGGCAAGCGCTGCCGCCATGTTCAATTTCGCATCCTTCTCGGCGAGTCGGCAGGCCCTTTCCTCTCTATAATTCATCTCCGAAGTGCTTATGGGGTCGGAGCAAACGAGAGAACGTCCCTTGAGCCGCGCTGTGGATTCTCTAATCCTTTCACACGAAAATGAG
>NW_010921780.1:0-40101 GCF_000633955.1 Camelina sativa
CTTTCCCGTAGGGTTCAACATCTTTATGGAATCAACAAGAGCTTCAAGGGCTGACCGACCCCACGGATACGTCTTCATTGCTTCATCATCAAAAACTCTTTTGGCACTTTCATATGGAATTCTAGAGTTATGATGCAAACCATAAAGTCCAATGTGTTGAAGAAGCAACAGCCCCAACCATTTACGATGATCAAGGTTAACCCATCCCCGGCACACTCTTAATGCTTCCCTGAGTTCAAGTAGCGTTGGACCTGCCCCACCAGGCACTTTCAAAAGTCTGAAGAAATCTTTGTGTTCCTCTTCAAGTTCAAACCGTTCAGTAGGCATTGGGTCTATGTTTAACCCCGTCAGAAAATGAAACTCATTCAACCCAAACCTGATAGGTTGACCGCCGACCACAAACCAAAGCTCCTTCTTATGTACCCTTAACTGGTTACATAGTAGGAAATGAACAACCTTACCAGACCAGACGAATTGGCTATCAACTAGCTTAGAGATTATTCCAATAGGTACTTTCTTCGTTTCTTCCCACGCATCCAGTCCTATTGATTCCCTAATCTGAGGGAATTCTTTCATCCTGAAATTTGTGTTTATATCTCTAGACTCTATTTTAGCGTATAGTCTTGGGGGGTAATCCCTTGCTTGTTCTTCAGAAGAAATAATCACCATCGACATCTGTTATAGTTCATAAGTAAATCATAAAATGAATCAGCCATAACATAAAACAAACTCATACACAAAGCATAACATAACTCAGCCACAAACACATAACTCAGATCTAAAGCACAAAATATCTCAGTCACAACTCATCCGTCAGCAAAATAAAACAAACAGTAAATCAGCCATCGAATCGAATAAATCTAACAAATCAGCCATAAACCCTAAAATAACTGAGCCGCAACATAAAACAAAAAGTAAATCAGCCATCGAATCGAATAGATCTAACAAATCAGCCGTCATTAACAACGGCGACAATCAGCGGTAAATCATCGAAAAAACCCACATTCAGCCGGAAAACTCGAAACTAAACAGTCGACACATACCGGATAGACGAAGACGAAGAAGACGAAGAAGACGAAGAGAGAGAGAGAGCCAATTGAAGAAACAGAGTGCGACGACGAAGAAAGACGGTGAGAGATGACAGTGAGAGATGACGGCGAGAGATGACGGCGGGAGATTGACGGCAAGAGAGTGGACAATGACAGTATCGCCGGCGACGAGAGACGAGAGTTTCGATAATTTTTTTTTCTCGCGGTTTGTGAATAGTTAAAACTATTCACTTTCCCTCTCTTTGATATAAACGAGAGAAAACAAAACTGTGGATCTTAAAAAAACTGCTTAATGACGTGTTAATTCATATCTGATGTGTATTTTAATTTGTTGATGTGTATTTTTTTTTTTTTTACTCAAATTCGGAAAACAAAACCCAAGGGGTAAATTGTAATTACACCCAGGGCACTAAACATTCTAGTAATTTTCAAAAAATTTATAGATTTGAGTAATAAACCAACTTTTGGATAACATTTGAGTAATTCTTTCGTAAAAAAATCTTCAACCATCATTTATATCGTATATAAAAAAAAAGAGGAAAACTATTTTTTTGTCAATATCAATGTTTAGTGAGGAATGTTAAACTAGAATGATATTAAAAAAAAGCCGGATACTTAAGAGAAACGGATGATAATTTATTTAAATTTCGGTTCACATATAAGTCATAGAAAACGTATCATACATGATACAACATCCAAGGGGGAAAAACACAATGTAACCTAATAACTGAATAGTTAAAGACAATCATATCATATTATCATATTGTCATGTGTGTGATTAATTTTATTTTTGGGAAGGCCACGTAGAGCAGCTGGTGTTACGGAGCAAGAGTGACACACCAAAAGCGAGAGTATATCTGCTAAAGTCGAACTCGAGCATATAATCTTGAAGCTGATGTGTCCCAACCACCATCAAATCCTTGGGATTCTTTCCACCGTCGAGGAACGCCAAACACATCACCGTCTCCGTCACTTTAACCACCGTATTCGCACCGTAAAAAGTCCACTTCGCATCCGTTACCACCGCTGGCACCCCAATTTCTATCACAGGCACGCTCAACCCCGTCGGATCCATCCCTACAGCGCGTGCATCGAAGCAGTCTTTAAATGGCGCAATGGCTTGAACCTTAGATATTCCCATTGTCTGTGTAAAAGTTAAACCCCAAATACAAAAATTAATTATTTAGTTTTCCTCTAGACAAAACAAAACAAAACATCTCCTTTGTAATTTAAAGTAACACCAATCTAAACATTTTTCATGTTTGAAACAAAAAAAACTTCGAATATCAAAACATGAGATTTCGTGCAGGAAAAGACTTTACTTTATAATTTGTACACACTAATATATATGAAATCTTCACGTGGCTGTTATCTTTGAAATCGAACTCCACTATCAAAATTTGAGATCTTTACACTTATATATATCGGAGTTTACGACTTATATGTTGGCGGAGTTTTGAATACCTTGGCTTTCACTGTAAAAGACTGAGCATGAGCATTGTATATATTGGTGTGGAGTACGGTGTAAGGAACCACCGTGCTTAGCTTGGCTCCACCCTCAAGCAAATTAGGGCTCAACGATAAAAGGACTCCGCCAACATAGATTGATGTAACGTAGGGCAGATATTCAGAGTTTACGAATTTTAAGTCCGTCATAATCCTCGGACTATCGCTACCATTGAATGGCGGGATGAGGTAGTTAGGGGTGGCGATATAGAAATGACCGGTGCCGGTGCCGGAAGAAGGCAAGCAGAGAGAGAAGTAAGAGCTGATGCCAATCGCTGACGTCACCTGTCTCGGGAACGACGAAGATCCGAGAGAAAGAGCCAAAACTCCGACGACCGGAGGAGGAAGGCCTTGGAGGTTTTTGTCGCCGGCGCAGGAGAATGTGACGCGGGCTACTGAGACTGGGGAGAGGAATCTGCTGCCGTCCGTGGTGGAGATGGAGACTATGTCTTGGACGACACGGTCGGTTACGAGAGGGGTTGGTTGCTTGTAAAGACAGGATCTACCGTCGCAGCCATACCAGGGACGGACTTGCATGTGGAGCTTTCACAAGTTTTTTCTTTTTTTTTTTTAAAGAAAAAATTAATGGTATTCTTAATGTTTAAGATTTGCGTTGAGATATTTTTTTCCCTAGAGTTGAATTACGCTCACTTGTAGAAAAAATGGAATTCTTCTGCATATGTAGCACATGAAAACGGGTGCAAATGGTTGCACGGTTGAAGAAATTGAACAGGTTGAAAAAAATTATTCAACTAATTTTCACAATTTGCATTGTAAAAGTTAAGAGGTTGAAAAAAACTATTCAGTCCGTTCAACCAAAAAAGTTGAAAAAATAAACTAATTCTACAGCAAAAACTTTCAACTTGTTCAACCACTATTTTGGAGATGAATGAGTTGAATATTATTCAACCCAATTTTGTTCAACCCATTTTTTCAATTTTGTGCATCCATTTAGAGCCAACAATTTAATGACATTTGAAAGAAATGATGGAAAAACGAGTCGGTGTATCTAATAAGTTAGTTTAATGTAAACACACAAAAGTAGAGATGATTAATATTGTGTTAGTGTAAAACTTAATGGGTTCTAATTTTTGTTAATTGTATAATAATGGTATTCTTTATTAATGTTTGAGATTTGCATTGAGATATTTGTTTTTATTCACCTAGTCTTAGAGTTGAAATTACGTGTATTCATTCTTACGAAGAATGGAAGTTGTATTATGCAAATGCCATAACAATTTAATGACATATGAAAATAAATGAAGAAGATGAGTGGGTGTATCTTAATGAATAGGCCAGTTTAAGTAACATTTAGCATTGATTGGTATATATTCTATGCAAAATGAGCTCTCCTAAAGTGTAGAGTGTTGTTATTAGTAAACACTCGTTCACGTGTTGGGGTATTATAACCGAAGGTCAAATTATTTTTCTTTTCAAACATAGGTTGTTGAGTTCTTATTTATTATACCTGTGCTATGTATCATAATTTGGTAATATATGAAACTTCCTTGACGCTCACTTTGTGGTGTGCACACCTCTTTGCTTGAATTCCTCTTTAATTTGTTGCAGAGTGTTGGTGGCACATGATTTGGTCATCTTAATGGACTCTGTTCTGTAGTTGGGATATCCTGTCTTTTGGCCCACTATCGATTTTTGATGGACATCAAAACCTGTCTAGGTTGGAGTGTTCTTCTTCTGTTCTTTTCACTCCCTCAAACTTGTGTCCAGTGGAGAGCCATTAATTGGGTGTGTTGTCATACCGTTCCTATGGAGAAAGAGCAGAGAGAGAATGAAGATGAGATTAATTTTAATCACAGTTAATGTCTGTACAATTGTTATATATATATAAATATATAAAGCATGTGTAAAATTTCGTTGTTGAATTCTTCTTTTATACCTGTGCTGTGTATCAAAATTTGGTATATATGAAATGAAACTTCCTTCACGCTCACTTTGTAGTGCACACCTTTTTGTTTCAATTCCTCTTTAATTTGTAGTGCACACCTTTTTGATTTCATCACTTCATCTTAATGGACTCTGTTTCATATTCAATCTTCTTTAGTTGGGCTATCTTGTCTTTTTAACCCACTATCGATTTTGATGTCCATGAAATAGAATGTATAGGATTGTGAAACTCATGTAAAATTTATCTTAACTTTGTAATCTGGAGTAACTCATGCTTTAGCTGGAGTAGGTCTTTTATATGAAGGAGAAAACGATTTTCATTTAAACTTAAAAGAAACCATTAACGATTCTCTTATTTATTTTTTCCTCTTTTTCATATTTATCATGTGATGTTTTAGAAGTTCAAATTCTTTGATCAGTTGGGTCAGGGTGGTTTGGGCCAGTGGTATCTTGGTTGTAGTAGACTGGATGGTTAGATGATGCAAACTGTTGCGACAGTGGTTGGAGGATTTTTGCGGATGAATGGCAGTGTGTCCAGATTCGAGGACGAATCTTTTGTTAGAAGGGGATAATTGTAACATCCCGAACTCAAGTTAGGGTATGTGTCGATCGACACCAAGAGGGGTGTCAGTCGACACCAAGAGGGGTGTCAGTCGATACCATTAATTGGTGGTTATTCGGTTTGTTTTGAAATCGCTCGCTAAATCTCGTTTTAAAAGCCACGAGCAGCCTATTTTCTAGAGGAGGGTGGTGTTTGTCACTTCTAAGAGAGAAAGAGAAAGAGAGAGGGAGGTGATGAGTTTAATCCTAAAAGCAAAGGGAACCTTGAGGAGGGTTAGGAGAAGGAGAAGGAGATCCATCATCTATATGTGTGTGGGGAAAGATGTGATTACTTGGTGGTGGATTAGGAGAGTCAGGGAGGCTTTTCTATGGCTGTTATTCAGGTAAATCGTGTTGTTTGATGTTTAATCGATTAGGATATAGATGGCTGTGAAAGATTAGGGTTTTGCGGCGAGAAGGAGCTTGAAGGGAGGTTTGGATCGTGATTTCTGGATCCAACATATCGAAGTAGCCTTCTCGAACCAACATTGGACACCTTTCTTGTTACTCGGTCGCTAGGGGTGGTTGGTTGTGCGACTCAGTAACTAGATGAGGTGGGGTTTGGTGTATTTGTGGGAGTTTTTGTAAGGAGCGATTTCTACGCTGGTTATCTTGTCGGAATTATGAGGTTCTGATGAGATCGTTTCCCGTGGATCCTGTGTGAGGATTGGGAATCCGGGTGCGGTCGTTTCTGTATTGTAACGAGCCAAACAATTCTATCTGCAAAAAATCATCCTTCGAAACCGCAGAAGTATATAATATGTCCTCATCCGTCCTGCTTAAGTTAACATGACTAGCAAACAACTTTTCATATTTTGTTTTAATAGTATCACCCTTGTTATTTATAAAATATATTTGAGGCAAAATAATTAATATTAATAATATATAATTTGGTAATTAATGCATATGTTCTTTAAGAAAATTTTGAAATTTGATAATTAATTTTTATACATATTTTAATATTTTATTAAATATGAGATAAATATGTATATATTCCAATCACTTACCAATTCCTTAGTTATATTCTAATTAATGTGTGGTATATATATATACTAGTAATTTAAAATTAGAATTAGTATTATCTTTTTATATAATAAGATAAGAACTATATTTTTATATTTATTAAAAAATTTTAAAATTTTTAATTTTTTATAACTCTTTTTAACTTTTTTTGTATAACACATGGCAAAATCTCTAATCGTTAAAATTGACACATATTGCGATAATATGAATTACTAAGTTTGTAAAAACCTTATTATAGTTAGGACTACCACAAAGATTACAACTTCCTTTTTGGTTTCTGAGCTCTGTCACATAAACCCGAGATTTGGATTACCAAATCTAGAAAGAAACCTAAGTATTCCATTTTTGTTTAGATTCTACTTTAATTACACAATCAAAACCCATACATATAATCAAAAGAAAATAAAGTATATAAACTTCATCAAAATATCTAGGAAAACCTCACGACCTTGTTAAAATAATCCATTTCCTCAACTACTCTCATTTACCCTCTACCTCTTCTATAAACTCTTACGTTTTGATATCATCTCATAAAAATCAGAAGCTGTAATAATGGGAACTCATCGAATTATCATTGGTCTCGTCACCCTTTGTTGTTTTTGCCTACCTCATCTCATTGAAGCTAAACAACCATTCGGAGTATACCAACAACAAGTGTTCGTGGATCAATCGGGCCATGGAAATTTCACGACCATACAAAAAGCTATTGATTCGGTCCCAACAAATAATAGTCAGTGGTTCTTCATCAACGTTAACGCCGGCCTTTACAGGTCAGTACTGTAGCAACATTGTTAATTGAAGTTACACATATCATATGTGACATATGTCTTGTAGGGAAGTTGCATATGTGAAAAGTGCTTAGTAATGTTTTTTTCTCTGTCTTGTAAAATAAAAGAGAGAAAATAAAGATACCGTGGGATAAACAGTTCATAGTAATTATCGGAGCTGGGGAAAGGATAACGAGGGTTGAATGGAACGACCATAACTCGATTGAAAAAAGCCCTACCTTTGCTACTGAGGCCAATCACACCGTCGTTAAAAGCATCACTTTCGTCGTACGGTGATTTTTATATTATTTTGGCATTTTCTTTCTGATGATTCCTTCTTTTTATTTATTATATATAACTGATTTCTTTGTTTATACTGTATATATTTTTTTATAGAATTCCTACAACTTACCAAGCAAAGGGAAAATAAACAATAACCCTAGAGTTGCGGCCGTGGCAGGGTTTATCGGCGGCGATAAGTCGGCTTTTTACTCGGTAGGGTTTGCTGGAATTCAAGACACCTTGTGGGACTCGGGTGGCCGACACTACTTCCACCGATGCACCATCCAAGGCGCGGTTGATTTCATCTTTGGTAGCGGCCAATCTATTTACCAGGTGAACCGTTACATTCTTCACAAAATGATTTATTGGTTTTATAACTTATAATAACATCATATAAGTTTGGTAACCATTTTTCAAAAATGCCTAAAACTAAATAACCCGAACCAAACACTGATTTCCGTAACAGCCCTTCGGTTTTCACATTGTAGAATTCAAATCCTATTTTATCCTGAGCATTACCAGGTTATTAAGGCTAATGATGATTTGACTCCTGAGCATTACCAGTTTTTCCTCTATCAGCTTCTTCGTGGCCTCAAGTATATACACACAGGTTAAGCTTGCAAAAAAATTTCACACATTATATAGTATAAGTTTTGGATCATCATCTTTCTGAAGATACTTTTTCTTTCAGCTAATGTCTTTCATCGGGATCTAAAACCGAAAAACATATTGGCCAATGCTGATTGCAAACTCAAGATCTGTGATTTTGGACTTGCAAGAGTGGCGTTCAATGATACACCAACTGCCATATTCTGGACTGTGAGTAGTAGTTAACTCCCTACTCTTTTACAAGATCATTTTCTCTGGTATGAAACCAATCTTTGTTCTCTGGCTTTGTGAATGCAGGACTACGTAGCTACTCGATGGTACCGGGCACCAGAACTGTGTGGATCCTTTTTCTCAAAGGTGACCATGAGTTTGCATATATTCTTTCATCGAATGTTTCAAATGTGTTTATGAAAATAGTTGTCACTAGAGCTTTCATTGTAACTTAACCTGGTAGTAATGTTTTGTCTTTTAATATTTGCTTATGTTCAGTATACACCGGCGATAGATATATGGAGCATCGGGTGCATTTTTGCAGAGATCTTAACAGGGAAACCTCTTTTCCCCGGGAAAAATGTGGTCCATCAATTGGATCTGATGACTGATATGTTGGGAACTCCATCTGCCGAAGCCATTGGAAGGGTCAGTGTCTTTTTCCACAATGCTTAACACAGTTGCATTGTTTCTTTTCTTGGCTGAATTGTTTGCCACTTGAATGTGACAGGTGAGGAACGAGAAAGCTAGAAGATACTTAAGCAGCATGAGGAAGAAGAAGCCTATACCTTTTTCGCATAAGTTCCCACATGCTGATCCTCTCGCTCTTCGTCTTCTCGAAAGGATGTTGGCTTTTGAACCCAAGGACCGGCCTACAGCTGAAGAGGTGG
Organism: Camelina sativa; assembly: GCF_000633955.1. NCBI lineage: Eukaryota > Viridiplantae > Streptophyta > Magnoliopsida > Brassicales > Brassicaceae > Camelina > Camelina sativa. The sequence continues at coordinate 8,623 of NW_010921780.1, forward strand.
TTCACACATTTTCGTTCATTACACTCCTTATGATGTAATAACTTTGGTTGTAGTCAACTAAAATGATGGTTTTGTGTTACCTCAGGCGCTTGCGGATGTGTACTTCAAGGGTTTGGCTAAGGTTGAAAGAGAGCCCTCTGCTCAACCTGTCACAAAGTTGGAATTTGAGTTTGAAAGGCGGAGAATTACTAAAGAAGACGTGCGAGAGCTTATATACAGAGAGTCTCTGGAGTACCATCCAAAGATGCTGAAAGAATACTTGGATGGATCAGAGCCAACTAACTTTATGTACCCGAGGTATAGTCCTGAGCTTACCTGCTTCATAACTATACTCTTGTGTACTCATCCATGACCTTTTGAGTTATGTTGTTATTCATTCCGCAGTGCGGTGGAACATTTCAAGAAACAGTTTGCTTACCTCGAGGAACATTACAAGAATGGTACTTCTCATAATCCCCCCGAGAGGCAGCAGCATGCATCATTACCAAGGTATGCTTTACTTCCCTTAAAAATTTGATAATTTGGGATTCTTTCGAAACAGAACAATGAAGTCGCTTTTTCTTGCAGGGCTTGCGTATTGTACTCTGATAACAATCATCCGATGGCACAACAGAATTCAGTTGAAGTCACTGATGGACTTTCCAAGTGTAGCATCAGAGACGAGAGACCTCGAGGTGCAGACAGGAATGCTCAGATGCCAATGTCGAGAGTTCCTATTAACGTCCCTCAAACGGTTCAAGGTCTGTCACTCTGTCTGTATATAATGTTTTGATGCAGAACAACTCTGTTTTCCTAAACATTTTATCTGGTTGTTATGGAAACAGGTGCTGCAGTAGCTAGACCTGGAAAAGTAGTTGGATCAGTCTTACGCTATAACAACTGCGGCGCAGCCACAGGCGTTGAAGCTCTTGAACAACAACAGCGTAGGATGGTCAGAAATCCAGCTGCCGCGTCGCAATACCCAAAGAGGACTCAACCTTGCAAAAGTAACAGAGCAGATGAAGATTGTGCCGCCGCCGAAGGTCCAAGCAGATTGAAACCAAACGCTCAGTATATACCACAGAAAGTGGCTGCAGCACAAGATACTGCAATGAGTCGCTGGTACTAGACATTATGTTTTGGTCTCGTTGAAGCTTTACTACTTCACGGCTTAGGGGAGAAGGCCCTTTGAATCATCCATCGCATTATCAAGAGAGCGAAACTTGAAGAGAGTAAGACATGGCTTAAGAGCGAGATGATAGAAAGAAAGGGTGAGAAGATAAAGAAGAGTCTTCTTATAGATCGTGTCATGTAATTTGTCTTCATACCTTTTGTGTTCTTAAGACAACCTTTGTTTATCGATGTTGTAACAATTATACTGCCTACAATTCTTATATCCCCTGAACTCATATCTGTTTCACCTAACCTAATACTCTGATAAACACAGAGATTAATCCCCAAATTTCATTGGATCTTTGATTTATGAGAAAACATTGAAAAAATTCAAAGTACTTGCTGGATCGGATTAGATCAGCCATATTATCCTTAATAGAGAGATTATACAATGCACAGATCTTTCTTCAATCTCTTCCGTTTAGTGCAACCGAGGCTTCACTCGTCTTCCATTAGCATCACAACCATCAGCAAATATTTCTTTCCGATGCCCAGAAGCTATAACAGAGTGTTCACTTAGCCTTGCAACATACTCCAATAGCTCAGTTAGTAAAGATGGACAACTCTTTTTCAGATAATCAAACCCATCTGTATGCATCACGGCTGATAGAAAAACAAAAGGGAAAAAACAGAAACAATTCTTATTATGTGTGCATAGACAGTTGAGTCAGATGGATTTTACAGCATAAAGAAGGATCTTATGTGTTTACCTTTCAGGTTCTCTGGCAATGCCACGAATTTGAGACACACTGCTTTTAGTTGTAAACAATGATGCTGCTCCGCTAGGGCCAAAGTCGTTGCAACCGTGTTTATGGCGATCCCTTCACAGAGTTTTAACTCACAGATTGCTTTAAGCCGCTCGAGAGCATAACGATCTGCCGCTGCAAGCAGATGCTGAGCCACAAGAGTAGAAGCCAATGTAGTATCAGCCCCCATTAACTCTTGCAAATCAGGCAATTCGTCCCAGTAGATAAAATGAAGCAACGCCTGCACAAACAACAATAAAAACATGGGAAAGAGGGTTCGTATCAGGTTACACATCCAGAGTAACACTTGAAGGAACTATTGTGAGAAAGACAAGACAGAAAATTCATATTTTACATCACAGAACATTAAGTTTCTACACTCAAATACACCCACGAGATATTAACTCTAAACTCACAAGCCAATCTCTTATCATATGCTGAAGATTCATATTATTCATCTAGTTGACTGATTGACTCACATAAGTCTACAAAAATAAAAAATTACACATCGTAACGACATAGATATGACCATGTATTAGCTAGGAAAAGAAGCATAAAGAAAGAACCTTATCCCGGGTGAGTAAACTCGAAAACAGGAGTAGCGCCCCAGGAGAAGATCCCGGATGGTACATCCGTGAATAGACAATCCTGTATGACACCACCATCACTCACCCGGAAAAAAAAAACGGCAAGGAACCAAGAAATCTATCTCTTCCTATAAGACCATATAAGACCCATTGACGGTAGCTAATCTACTTACAACATTCCTAGTTCTAACAGATGTAAATCCCAAACAGAGAGTTAAAGGAATGACCTTGAAAATGGGTGCTTCCATGTCTTCTATCGTTATGCATTTGGTATTTGGGTTTCCTAACGGGCCAAAAAGCTGTGCCTTGAAAACCGGGGAACGCGTTGCAAGAACCAATTTGTGTGCGTTGTATGTTTCTTCATCAACTTGGAAGATAACATCACAGCCTTTCCCACTTTCCAAAAGATTTCCCAACTGTTGCCCCAAGTTAGAGACTGGCACAGGGATATTGTAACACCTTGGTCCCTCCGTAACTGACTTCACTACACCCACACGGCACCTAACCAAGAGACTATTCTCCTTCAAATAATCCGACGATTCTAGACTTGACCTCCTGAAAAACCGCTTGTATCCCCTAAACCAAGCAACAAACAATCACATTACCAACATTGTAAGCAACCAGAACATATCAAGTTTGAAACTTTCCATGCATAGAGAGAGAGGGAGAGGGGTAGATACTCACCACATGCTTCCACGATACTTGAGAGTATAAGGACCGCTTTCGAGAGCTCTACCAAAATGGCTATGAACCTTATGCTTCCCATTACCACTCTGATCGACAAGCGTGAGCTCAAAGAGAGCCCTGACATCAGCTCCTTCGCTAGCGAGTGCTATGAACAAAGAAACGTAAGAAGAGTTATCCTCAGGACTCTTCCCATCAGGATAAAAGTAGATAGCCCACGAGTAACCACCGATCATAAACGTATCGGAAGCGACGTATTTGCCGACACCAACGCCTTTGGCGAGAGAATAGCCACAGATCTTGAATTCATGGACGCCATTAACGGTTTCCGTGGTAGAGGTAGACACCGTGAGAGACTGGCTAAGCGATTTCGAAGATCTAGAAGAAACCTCCCCGCAAACCCTAGTTGTGCCCATCAACAATACAAAGATCCCCAAAAAACAAAAACTAAACAAAAAGATCTTTGCTTTTGTACAAATCTTACACGGAATCGAATCAAAGTCTTGAAATTTCGGAAGAATCAAGATTCAGGAGCGATCGAAAAAAAAAGGAACAAAATTTTTTTAGGGGTTTTGAGAGAAATCACAAAAGGAACGAAATTGGGATACGGAATCGGAAGGAGAGAAGAAGGGAAGGGGTGTGAGAATAGAATCGACGGAAGTCTCTTGCTAGAGATGGAGCGTGAGGGGATAGATCGATGACGTCGGTGGATACGAAAATGGAAAAGAGAAAGAAAGAATGAAGGAGGAACGAAAGTGATACTTTGGGTTTTTTTTATAAACACACAAAAAAAAAATGTTTGGGAGAGAGACCAGAGAGAGAAGCTGTAGCCAATTGTAATTATTGACATCTTTTATATTTTATTAAATTAAATCACTAATATCATTTTATTTACGTGCAAATCTTTTTTTTTTTTTTGACAACTACGTGCAAATCTTATTGTGCACGAAATAAAATTGCAAAACTCTTTGTTTTTTTAAACAAAAAAAAAAAAAAAAAAAAAAAAAAAAAAAAAAAAAAAAAAAANCTCAATTGAACAATATTTGAATTTTTTTTTTTATTTGTAAACCAAACCAAAACATAACCAACACCCTTGTAAAACCTCTCTTTGGTTGGTACTTGGTAAGATGTAAAACGAAACTTGTGTCTGTGTTATGTTGTTCTCTTTGTCCATGAGGCTTGATGTTTTTCAAAAACAATATTTAGGTTCGAATTATTACCGCGGTTAAAACAGACAAATCTATGTATGAATTGAATCACTTATATCCGTGATAATACCATAAATTAGATTAGGACCCGTGCTAGAGCACAAATTGAATTTTTTTTTTATATTATAGTTTAAGAATAAAATATAATTTATATGATATTTTTTAAAAGTTTTATTGGATAAAATATTATACAATGAAAGCATATGCTAAATATGATAGCTTGAAATTTTTTTTATTTTGTAAGTTTTATATTGTTAATTTTGTAATCTTATGTATGAGATATGATTATGTTTGTTGTTTGTTTTTATTTTAATTTTTGAACATGTTTGGTGAAAATGTTTTAATATGACACGTTCTTAGGTAAGCTTTTATTTTAAACTGCACAATAAGATCTCGAAAATCACGATTAAGTATGATTGCCAATATTTTATTCCTTTTTATACCTAACAATATCTATTTTGTAACAATACATGAAATACTAAAGATTTTATTTTGGAAATTGTATAAATCGTTGGAATAGTATCTTTCAAAAGATTTTTTGGGATATATATTGACCAATTAATCGATAACATTTTTGTAACCAATCTATATTTAATCTATAACCTATATTATAGCCAATTTATAAAAATTATATAGTTTACAAAAAGATTTGTGTACATCCGTTTTATTATATAGGAGATTATAAAAATTAAAAATAGTCGTGAACCAATTATAAATTGTCGGTTTCATATACTTTCGAATCCTAAATTTAAAATTCAATTGGTTTTTTAGTCAATTTCGGTTTGGTTTTAGTTCCTTCCTCTTGTTTTATTTTGGTTTCGGTTCGGTACATCCCGTTCGGTTATTTCGCGCGGGCCGTGTTCTCGGTTCATCTGCACACTTCTCTTAATAACCGAACCATCGAGAAGATGGGTGGGTGGGTCAAACTCAAACCGACGAAAAAAGAGTTCACCGTCAACGCCGAGAGATAAATGCAAACCACCACCAAATCAACCGACCAATTCTCTCACAAACCAAATGTTTCGTAAACTCTCTTCTTCATCATCTTCTCTCTTCCGTTACACAACCTTCCCAATTTCAACCAAACCCATCTTCTTCAAATCGCAATCTCTCCGTCGTCTCTTCTTCTCTTCCTCCTCCTTAAAAATGTCAGATTCACCTAACTCCCCTTCGATTCCAACATCCACAAAACCCGAATTGCTTCGTTCACTCGAATCCCATCTAGGTTCTTGCTTCAGCAACGATCCAATCACTCCTCAACCAAACCCTCTAATCATCGTGATAAGTGGAGCAAGCGGAGTTGGCAAAGACGCAGTCATCAACAAGCTTCGACAAGTTCGTCAAAGTCTCCATTTTGTCGTCACAGCTACGAGCCGTCCGATGAGACCCGGAGAAATCGACGGTAAAGATTACTTGTTTGTTTCCAAAGATGAGTTTTTGTCAATGATTGAGAAAGATGAGCTTCTTGAGCACGCACTCGTTTACGGAGATTACAAAGGGATACCTAAGAAACAGATTCAGGAGTTTATGAGTAAAGGGTACGACATCGTTTTGAGAGTTGATATTCAAGGAGCTAAGACGTTGAGGAAGATTCTTGGGGGGTCTGCTGTGTTTGTTTTCATTGTTGCTGAGAGTGAGCTTGCGATGGTTGAGAGGTTGGTTGATAGGAGAACAGAGAGTCATGAGGAGTTGCTTGTTAGAGTTGCTACTGCTAGAGAAGAGATTAGGCATATTAAGGATTTTGATTATGTGGTTGTGAATGCTAAAGGGAAGCTTAATGATTCGGTTAAGCGTGTTGAATCTATTATTGATGCTGAGAAGTCTAAGGTTCATCAGAGAATTGTTAGGATTTGATGTGTTTCTCAATTTGTTTTCTTAAGGTAACTTATTTGCTTCTAAGTTTTGAATGAAGATTGAAACTAGGAAATGGAATGAGGAACATATAATTTATGAAAGTTTCTTTCTTGATAGACCAAGAGATTCACTTACTAACTCGCACTAGTTCAGGACTCTTTACTTTTGTTATTGGTAGAAGTAAACTTGGCTAGTTTCTTAGGATTGACCAAAGCTCTTTGCTCATATAACTTTCTTCTCTCATATCTGTTGAGTTGAATGATATAATCTCTTTTCCTGGCTACGACCTATGTAGTATGTATGATCTCTCTTCTCTTGAACTTCATTTCACTTCTTATCATCTTCTCGTTTCAACTATTATTAACCATTATGACTTGCAAGTAAAAATAATATGGTTTCGTATTGGAGTCTAGAATTTCTAGAAATTGGTTTGGTAAAGCACTTGTACAATTTTTTTTGGCTAATGTAACCATATAATTTAAAAAGGGGATGATCAATAAGAAATCCAAAAAATAAAAGAGAAACTAAGAAGCAAAAGAGAGATCAAGCAGGGATGGGTAAATCTTGAATCCATTCATCACGATTAATGAAGCTCAGATCAGCGAAACTTTGGACGCTAGATTCACTCAGCTTCTTAACCCACTTCACACGTTTTTCTGTATTTGATCCACTTCCGAAGCATCCATATTCTGCAAAGGTTAGCTGGTTTTCGTGCTCCCAGTAGTTTGATGAGTTCCATCCTTCAGGAACAACCACATTCGTCAGGTTCGAGTTGTAAAATATCACTCGAGAGTAACTCCGCCAGGGTCTGCCCAAGAAGGCCGTGCCGGTTCCAAAAACGAGGCAGTTGATGAATACGAATCCATTCGTGTCCTCGGACTTGTTCCGTCCTTGAGACGTTATGTAACCCGGTCCCTCTAGTACATGCCCAGCTAGCACTTGTATCACACAGCTCTACAACCCACCAAAACACAAACCATTTGATTATAATCAGAGACCAGGATAAAATAGGATTTGAGTTCTACAATGTGAAAACCCAAGGGCTGTTACGGAAACCAAATCTACAACATTCTTATTTTATTATAAGTTATAAAACCAATATCATCATTTTGTGAAGAATGTAACTGTTCACCTGGTAGATAGATTGGCCGCTACCAAAGATGAAATCAACCGCGCCTTGGATGGTGCATCGGTGGAAGTAGTGTCGGCCACCCGAGTCCCACAAGGTGTCTTGAATTCCAGCAAACCCTACCGAGTAAAAAGCCGACTTATCGCCGCCGATAAACCCTGCCACGGCGGCCTTTCTAGGGTTCTTGTTTACTTTCCCTTTGCTTGGGAAGTTGTAGGAATTCTATAAAAAATATATATATATATAAACAAAGAAATCAGTTATATATAATAAATAAAAAGAAGGAATCATCAGAAAGAAAATGCCAAAATAAAATAAAAATCACCGTACGGCGAAAGTGATGCTTTTAACGACGGTGTTATTGGCTTCAGTAGCAAAGGTAGGGCTTTTGTCAATCGAGTTATGGTCGCCCCATTCAACCCTCGTTATCCTTTTCCCAGCTCCGATAATTACTATGAACTGTTTATCCGACGGTATCTTTATTTTCTCTCTTTTATTTTACAAGACAGAGAAATAAAACATTTACTAAGCACTTTTCACATATGTAACTTCCCTACAAGACATATGGTGTAACTTCAATTAAAATTGTTGCTACAGTACTGACCTGTAAAGGCCGGCGTTAACGTTGATGAAGAACCAATAACTATTGTCTTTTGGGACCGAATCAATAGCTTTTTGTATGGTCGTGAAATTTCCATGGCCCGATTGATCCACGAACACTTGTTGGTGGTACACTCCGAATGGTTTAGCTTCAATGAGATGAGGTAGGCAAAAACAACAAAGGGCGACGAGACCAATGATAATTCGATGAGTTCCCATTATTATTATAGCTTCTGATTTCGATCAGATGATATCAAAACGTAAGAGTTTATAAGAGAGGTATAGGGTAAATGAGAGTAGTGGAGGAAATGGGTTATTTAACAAAGGTCGTGACATTAATGCATTTTGTAGATATTTTTATGAAGATTTTATTCTTTATTTTCTTTTGATTATGTATGGGTTTTATTGTGTAATTAAGGTTGAATCTAAATGAAACCGGAAAGTATAGGTTTGTTTCTAGATTGGGTAATCTTATGTGAGAGAGGTCAAAAACCAAAAAGGAAGTTGTAATCTTTGACTCTTTGTGATTGTGGTAACTGTAAAGTTAGTGGTCGTGGAATTTTTCTTTGTATCGGCAAATTAGTTTACACAATTTAGAAACAAATCAAATAAAACTAATACTGTATATAAAGAACATTCAACACAATTTCTATGAAATAGTGTTAGTAATTCTGCTTTATAATCGGAAGCTGTACGGGCTATAACACATATTAATTAATTTGATAAAGAATCATATCATCTAAACGGTAAAAAAATAATACACACACCATATCTAACACAAAAAAAAAAAAAAAAATCATAACATCTAAAAGGTGAATAAAACAAAGACATCTTTTTTTTGGGCAAAAAAAACAAAGACATCTAAAGTTTATACTTTAACAAGAAAGAAAAGACAACTAAATTTTATAAGTTTCCTACTTTTTTTACTATACCAATATTCATATATTCACATCTACATTATCTATATATATTAAGTTAACTTTTCTCTTTTCTCCTTCCTCCACATCAATCCACCTAAGCAATATTATAAATATCTTTTGCATAAAAAATACTATTTTAAATATTTATTCATTGCATATTTATTACTTAAAATTATAATAGTAAAAATAGATAAAAAAGAATTAAATAAAATTAATTAAATTTTAAAATAGTAAAAACAATAATATAAATTTGTTTTAGTAATAATAAAAATAATAACTATATAAAATGAATTAAGGATAATAAATAAAAAAATTTAAATAGTAAAAATAATACTCTGAATTTGTTTTAGTAACAATGTTATTATTCAAAATTTAACCAAAAAATGATCATATTCCAAAATTTAGAATGGGTTAATGAGTTTTAGAATGAAAGTAATTGTATTTATAAAAATCTAAACATAAAATAAAATTGAAATGAAACATTAGTTTCTAAGAAACATAAAAGATTTATTATTAATTTTCGGTTTAAAGAAAAATATTATCAACTTAAAAGTTTTGAACTAAAACGAATATATTGTAAGGGTTACACTTATTTGGGAAAACTATGAAAAATAATTTTGAAAAAACAATTCATCTAAAAAAAGAAAATAAATGGTCACAATATATAAAAAAAAATATATGTAAGCCGTTACAAAAAATGACATATGATTTCTGTAGCATATCTTAGAAGACATATTATCAACTGGAGATACAATTCTATAACATGATAAAAATTAAAATATAAAACAAGTTTAAGATTTCATCAATTTTATCAAATGTTTTAAACCCAAAACATTGGCAGAAACAACATATTTAAAGTACACTATGTTTTTTTGAGAAGACGAAGTTAAGGTTGCATCACAAAATTTATATTTGACAATAACATATAAGGTTTTTTTTAAAATAAGTAATTTGGATTAGTGAATGAATATTCATTGGTAAGTTTAACCATTTCACCATCTAAGCATTTCTGACTTGGTCGGAAATTCTATTATGACAGGTGACGCACATGGACAACCCGTTGTAGCGACAGAGCACTAAAACTGTTCATAAAACTTTGTATATTTGCATTTAATGTGAGATATCGATATGTTTAAATGATCTCTATAATTAGGTCAATGGTCGACATTATATTCGACATTAGAACTTAATAAAAAATGTTTTCATGGGATATGAATATGAAATGAACTATTTTAAGGATAAAATGTCAGAAGATTGTTGACAATATTGTTTACTCTTCCAGTGAAGTTCTTAAGTTATTTTTGTTATCACGTGATATATTGTTGATTTGCCATGAAAACATTATTGTGACACTAGACAATATGTGTTATATAAATAATAGTAAAATAAGTATGACGTTTTTATAGATTTATCTTTTAATTTTCAAATGATTATATTTATATTCAATGATTCTTATTAATAAAAAAATTAAACTAAAATTCCACGCAAATAGATATAATCTCAAAACTTTGAATGATTATATTTGAGCTTAAGAATTTATATTGATAGAAAATATTTTAAATTCAAATCTCTCGCGGGTACAAATTCTAGTCTATGTATATAAAGTTAATTTTTCTTTCTTATCCTTCCTCCACATCAGCATTCACCTAAACAATGATATATATTTCTTTTTATATTAAAAATACTATTTTATTGCATATTTATTACTTATAATTAATAATAGTAAAAAATATAAAAAGCGAACTATGTAAAATGAATTAAATTTTAAAATAATGAAAACAATAATATAAAATTAATTTGGGTTTACAAATGAGGTGATTAGAGTTTAGATTTTACAATTAGAACGAAATTAATGTCGGTTTCGGTTTACAAATGAGGTGGTTAGGGTTTAGATTTTACAATTAAAACGAAATTTTATGTCGGCTTGGGTTTACAAATGAGGTGGTTAGGGTTTAGATTTTACAATTAGAATGGAATTCTATATCGGTTCGGTTTATAAAAGAACAGTTTATAATTTTTATTTTATAATGATGTATACAAATTTTATTTTCTTACTTTATAAGGGGGTGAACGAAGAGGTTCACCCCTAGGGTTGAACCCAAGTATTGTCTGTCAGAAATTTTATTATAGCAGGTGATGCACTTGAACAACCTTGTTGTAGCGACATAACACTAAAAATGTTCATGAAATTTTGTATATTTACATTTAATGTGGGATATCAATATTTTTTAAATAATTTCTATAATTAAGCCAACAATCGACATTCGACGTTAGAACTTTTAAAAAGATGTTTTTATGGGATATGAATATGAAATAAACTTTTTTCAGGATAAAATGTTAGAAGTTTGTCGACAATATTGTTTACTCTTCTAGTGACATTCTTAATTCATTTTTTTTTTTTTTTTATCAAATAAACGCTTTCATTTAAGCTGAATCCTCAAAAAGAGGTGAGTTCTTACAACAAGAGTTAACATAAGCAAATCAACATAAGAATAAAAACTCCATAAACTTATTAAAGGGATTTTCAATTTGAACAAGTTTACAATATTTGAGAAGTCTATTGAAACCAATGCGGATTAGTCTTTAAAGATTTCGAGACGAGTTTTGTTGTATCATAGACAAGGATATGATTTTGATTTCACGTATTGTATCAGAGACGAGTTTTGTTGTAGTGTTGTGTGATTCATAACGGGATTGAAAATATAGTATTACAATTTGTAAGAGCTAAATTTCCTGTTACTTTCTCCCTGTTTTAATTTGTTTAGTACATTGGTAACTCTAGGAGATAACTAAATTGAGTTCTCTCTTATGAAGTCATCATCATGTGTGTTTTTTTCTATAATGGAAGGATTTAAATGGGTCCAAAAGTGGAGGGATCCCATTTGAGCCTTTAACTTCACACAAGAAGACTTCTGCTGGAACACGTATGCTTGCAAGTCACCATTACTCTTACCGAGTTATTGACTCACTTATTATTTAATTATTGCAATTAGACTTCATTACATTTGCGTACGCCAACTTTTTTAGAACCAATAATTTGTGACTTATATCTTAAGTATATGTACAAATCTTCTGCGCGCCAAATGTAGTAATCTGACCACGTTGGAAAAAAAAAATTTAATGAATAATGATGAAGATTTTCTTGCGTTTACATTTATATATGGTTACATTAGCAGAAAATGTATTATTGCTTTACCAACCCAATTTCTAGAAATTCTAGACGCAAAAACATAGTACTATATTTTTATTTGTAAGTCATAACGGGTTAATACGAACAATCCCCACGGCATCTATCTCCTTAACACAAAGACTGCAAAGAAAGAAATCATACAATTATTGATATAAGGACAATTATAACTGATCATATTAGATTCTAAAAATAGTAGTTATATACTGTTATATTTTTTTGCCATAAAAATCAATGGGAAGGTAGAATGAATGAGCTATGGCAGCTTTGAGAAGGATAAGTAAGCAGAAATGTATTCTTTACGGATACCTAGTTTTTTCTCTCTCTCCTCCTTTTTTCTCTCCACCTTCTCTCTAAAAACCTAAACCTAGTTTTGAGCCGCCGCCTCTCCGGTTGTCCTCCCGGCACCGGAGAGGACTTTTGTTCCCCTCTTTTCTTAGCTGCTTCTACTGTCATCGTCACCCTCTGTGAGGTGGTCCTTCGTCTCTGATATGGTTCTCTTGTTGGTGGTTTCCGGCGATGTCTAGGCGCGTGAAGCGGAGTCTTCTTTGGGAGGTGTCTGCTAGTGAAGGCTCGACGGACTTGCTTGAGGACGGCAGCGTTTGTTCGTGGCTGGATTTGGCAGATCTGGGTGGAAGACTTTGTGTGTTGGGACTCGCCGAAGGGTTTGTTGGCTTTGGTGAGAAGTGAGAGCCGCGGCTTCTCTTCGGTGAACTCCGGTGGTCAGATCTGGTGTTTCTCTCACTGGATCTTGACTTCTCTCCGTCCAGTCGAGGCGTTACTTCTCAGTTGGGGTTGGCTTCTTTGACAGGTAAGTTTGGGCGGTTCTTCATTGTGGGTCTTGGATCTACAAGGGGAAGGCAGTGGTGGGTGGTTTGCATCTCCGGCAACAGAGGCGTGGTTTGTCTTCCTCTGATGCAACTGTGGCTTCGGTTTGGATGGTCGGGAAGCTTCTAGATCAAGCCGCGTTTGGTCGCGGTGGAGCTTTTCCCTTGGTTCACCCATCCGCCAGAAGCTGCGATTGCGGCGGAAGTCGGAGGAGGGCAGGAGGGTATTGTTGCATTGTTGCGGTGGTTAACCTAGATGTTTGACATCCTTAGGGGCTATCATGGGATCCGGTTTATGGAAGATGGATTGAGCCATCATCCTCTGTAAATCGCCATGACTTTGTGTCCACCAGACCGGATTGAAGCAAACCTACCTGGAGGTTGCGGTGGTTGCCGGAGCTGGAAGAGGCGTGTTAGATCTGAGTGAGCGGGTTGCTAGGCACGGGACCTGTCTTCGCGGAGCCTGTCATTGGTGGTTTGAACTTGTTGGAGGATCTGTAGCGGGTCAAGCAGTACACCGGAGAAGAACCTGAGACAGAGTTTGGTTGCGGATGTCAAGGGTTTCGATTTGGTGTATCCGCCGCAAAGCCGTGGATCCTGCAACCACCGGCGTTCCTGTTCAAGCTTCTGTTTCAGGTCATTCAGCAGGATCCGATCGTTTTTCCGGCGAAGGCATCGACCGCCGTTTTTCTCCTTTTTGTAACTGCTGGACCTTTGTAATTAGTTCCAAGGCCGAGCCCATTAGTGGTAGGCCCATTATCATTATCATTACTAATATTAATAGAAAAGTTTTTTTAAAAAAAAAAAAAAAAAAAAAAAAAAAAAAAAAAAAAAAAAGAAAAGAAAAAGGATAAGTAAGCAACATGTAATTATGTAACTTTAAGTCATAGAATTGCCCAAAGGATAGATAAGTAACATGTATAACTAACTAAACTAACTAACCATGTAACCAACATAGTACAAATCTTTTTAACTTTGTAGTTTACTCTAATAAGAAATGAAAACTTAAAACTGGAAAAAAAACATAAAGCAAAAAACGAATAGAAATTGACCTTTTTAAGGTATATACAAGAAGATGTTACAAAAGTGATGTAACCTTTTGGTCATAGAATTGCAGTGTGAAGCATCCATCATACAACGATAAATCTTGAAGTTACACTTTCTTGCACATTTCCTCTTGCGTTATTAAGCTTATTTGCAGACTTTCTCCCCACTCCTTTTTGCCTATTTTGCTTCCCTCTCTCTCCTTTCTCTACCTCTCTCTCTCTCTCTCTCACTCTATATATACATGATACATCCATATATAAAAATCACGCTTTACTCGTTTCTCTACATCATCAACAACTCCTCAAGTCATCACTATTTAAAAAAACGAAAAAGCAAGAAAGAAAGATTGATAAAGTTAAAATCAATTCGAATGCGATTTTGAATAGGAAAGGAGTAAATAAAAGAACAGCCAAGAAAGTTTTATAATGGATTCAAGAAAGTTTGAAGACGACGAAGATCGAAGTATTCGTTTGCAGGTAATTTTATCTCACATTAGTTTCTTACTTTATCTTTAAGCTGTTCTTTAGTTTACATTTTACGTAATACTTATAAGAAAATATAGTCCAATTTGAACTTTGGAATGATAAAAAAAAATCACTTTGGTTAATAGTTTTAAGTTTTAACTATGTTTAAATTTACTCAAAAAATATTTAAATTACTTAACATTTTTGTATAGGTATCGGAACTTGAAAAATTAGAGGAAGTTATAGGCTCAAACGACACCGTATTCGATCTAAGAAGCAGCATTGAGAAAGGCGACAGCGGCGAAACCGCAGACGCAGCTTCCGTCTCATCCGCGTTTGCGTTTCGGAGAAAATCAACAGTCCCAGCTCCGGAGAAGAAGCTAACGCTGTTCGCTCTACAACTCGCGATTCTCGAGAAAACCGCAACCGGAATCGGAACCCTAGGGTTTATCTGGGCCACGGTGGTTCTTCTCGGCGGCTTCGCGATCACGCTCGACGGCTCCGATTTCTGGTTCATCACCATCATCCTCCTAATCGAAGGTGCTAGAATATTCAGCAGAAGCCACGAGCTCGAGTGGCAACACCAAGCCACGTGGACCGTCGCCGGCGTCGGAATCAGTAGCTTTCGTGCTCTCCGATCAAGCTCAGCGTCGCTTCTAAGGAATCTAAAACGAATCAGGTTCAATTTTTTTTTTGCGTTAATCTACCTGGGCCTAGGCCCATATATCCCTCAGGCCCAGGCCCAGACCCCGGAACAGAGCATAATCGTTTGTGTGTGTTTCTCTGCAGTGGTTCGATCTTTAAGCCACGATCGAGAGAAGCGACGACAAGAGACTGTGTCGTTAGAGAAACGACGTTGGAGACATGGAAGAACTCAGATGTACCTCTTCTTCCATACGCGAGATGGTTCTTTATCTCCAGTACAGTGAGTAGGCTTCTTTACTGGCTTCAGCTTCTCTCTGCAACGGCTTGTGTGGCTTTGGCTTCTTACAAGCTTGTTAGGCATAACTATGGAGATGTTCAGAAAGGAGATACGGACAAGAGAAACAGACAGTCTGCTCTCAACATATTCTACGCGCTCGCCTTTGCTGAGGCGTTGTTGTTTCTTGCGGAGAAAGCTTACTGGGAGTGGCAAGTCAGTGTTTGTAATTTGCTTGAGAATGTTACTAGAGAGTGTGAGTTTGGTGTTACTGGTTTGGTTTCCATCAAGAGGTTTTTCTATGATTCGTATTCGAAGTGTGTCAATGGGAGTATATTTGATGGTTTGAAGATGGATATAGTGAGCTTTGGTATGGAGCTTTTGGATTCTAACTCGTCTGATGAACAGCTCATTGGAGTGAGGATTCTTAGGCAGTTTGCAGTGACTGAACGGTACTCTGAGGATACACTTGAGAAGATTGGAATTAACTTTCCCGTTATCGAAAGGTTTGGTCTTTACTATTCAATATGTCAGAGCAAATGTATCAAGGAAGTGTTGCTAACTTTTTGTTTGGATCTTACTAGGTTGGTGGAGATGTTAAACTGGAAAGATCTGCAAGAGGAAGAGATAAGGAGATCAGCTGCTGAGATACTATCAAAACTAGCTGGCAAAAAGCAGAACTCTTTAAGAGTCGCTGGGATCTCTGGAGCAATGGAATCGATTTCATCTTTATTAGAGAACACTAGATCATCAGGTGAAGCTCCTGATGAGATTGGAGAGAAAAAAGTATTCCACGACCATAATCTACACTATGATTTCTGGAGATTCAACAATTTGGGACTTCTAATTCTGAAGAAACTAGCTAAAGATCATGACAACTGTGGAAAACTAGGCAACACGAGAGGTCTTCTCCCCAAGATAATTGATTTCACACACGCGGATGAGATTATGTTGAGAGATGAGAACGCTGACGTGGCGAGGTCACAGGTGCTGACGCTGAAACGGTCACTGCAGCTAGTGAAAATGTTAGCTAGCACAACAGGGAACACAGGGAAGTGCCTCCGGAAAGAGATTTCTGAGATTGTATTCACAGTTAGCAACGTGAGGGATGTACTGAGACATGGTGGGAGATACCCTAAGCTGCAGAAGCTTGGGATTGGGATCTTGACAAACCTTGCGCTTGAGGCTGAAGCTAGAGAGAGAATTGGTGGAACGGGTGGTGTTCTGAAAGAGCTGTTCAACATATTTTTAAAACGGGAAACACAAGGGGATGAGGGAAATGAGGGTTGTGTGAGGATTGCTGCAGGAGAAGCTATAGCAATGCTTGTGTTGGAGAGCAAGTGTAACTGCCTCCATGTTCTTAGGCTTGGCGTATTGGGAAGACTTGTGGAAGCACTTGAAGTTCCTTCGATCCGTGTAAACGCTGCAAGAGTGTTGAGAAACTTGTGCTTATACTCTGGGGATGACTGCTATCATGACCTGAAGTTCGTTAAAGCAGCAGCACCAACGGTTAGTTATTCTGTTATACAAATTTGAATTGAAAAATCTACACCCAACTCGAATCCAGTAACAAATCCGGAAACTTTTCTCTTTTTGTTGCAGGTGTTGAGGTCAATAACATCAGAAGACAACAAATTACAGGAAGTGATGGTGGGATTAGCAGCACAAGTGTTTAGATTCATGAGTTCGAAAGAATCAGGATATGTTTTTATGGACTCAGGGATCAAGAGGCAAGAACTAGCGTACTCATTAGTCTCGATTCTGAAAAAGAACGACAGGCCAGCGATTAAGGTTCCAAGAATCAGGAGGTTTGTTATCGAGCTGGTGATTTGGATGATGGAAGATGATGTGGAGAACAATGTAGCAGTGTTTAGAGAGTTGGGTCTGAAGGAAGAGCTTGAGAAGGTTCTTGAAAATACAGCTGAGCTCGAGAACTTCGATGTTTTCTCTGGTACTGTTGGACTAAGCCGTCATAGCAGAACGGTACATTCGCTAGCCGAGCTGGCCTTGAAAATTCTTGAAGATTTCTGAACCATACACAGTCATCCTGCAAATATGATTCATTGTTTTGTAAGAAGAATGATTACAATGTACAATCATGGAATGTATTCTTTAATTTATTGATTTAAACTTTAAAGTATGCGAGAAAGGTCCACACAGCTACCTTTTCTCTCTCTGCGTCTCTCTTATTTTTCCGGGAAAGATGTTTTACATTTCTCTATCTCTAGCTATTCTTTTCTTCTTCTGCGCAGAAGACAGCAAATAAGCAAAATGGTTTTGATTCTTTGCCCAAAGTTAGGGATAAAGTAAAGAATTTAAAAGATTGCTTTCAGCTGAAGGAACATTCTATTCCTAGGAACTGGATAAATATGACACAAACAGAGATCTTTGTGATTATCCCAAGACAGAACCAAGAGTAAAAGACCTGTCTGTTTATTACATTTGTTGTCGGAGAATCTTGTAGGCATGGCTTCAGGAGGATCAAAGTCGGCAGCTTTCATGCTTCTGCTGCTGAATCTTGGTCTTTATTTCGTCGTCACCGTCATCGCTTCTTGGGCTGTTAATCACGGCATCGAGAGAACTCGCGATTCCGGTACTTTTAACAACTTCTCTTAGTTAATAATAACAAATCCAACATTTTTATAAATTTGAAAACGTTATCAATCTTTTTTTTTTATTTTGTAGCGTCGACGCTGTCTCTTCCGGCGAAGATCTTTCCGATATACTTCCCTGTGGGGAACATGGCGACTGGTTTTTTCGTAATATTCACGTTGATTGCCGGCGTCGTCGGAATGGCCACATCACTCACCGGAATCATGAACGTTCTTCAGTGGGACTCTCCGAATCTTCACTCTGCCGCCGCTTCTTCTCTCATCTCTTGGTCTCTCACTCTCCTCGCCATGGGGTAAAAAAAAGGAACACTCACTCACCATCCGGTTTATTATTTAAATCAAACCGTGTTTTAATCTGGTTCAATTTAAAAAAATCAAATCTTAACCGAATATAATGTTTGGGTACACCACAGATTGGCATGTAAAGAGATCAACATAGGCTGGACTGAAGCTAATCTAGTGAGCTTTTTTACCCTCCTTTTTCTTTTGTTTAAGTGAATTTGCAAAATGTAATTGTGTTTTGTCTTTGCAGAGAACTCTCGAAGTTTTGACAATTATTGTCAGTGCTACTCAGTTGGTGTGCACCGGAGCTATTCACGTTGGGGTTGGAGAAACTGTGGCTGGAGAAAGGCCTCACGTTGGGAGAGTTTGAGTTTCCAAAGATTATATATCATGCATTTGTTTAAGATGGTGTAATTGTGTGTTTGTGTTTTGTGTGTTGTTGATTGATTTATTCTTTTGCTATTTTTATTTTATGTACCATGATTATAAATGTTACTATTATGTGAAAAAAAAAAAGCCAATCAAATAGAACGAAAGATGATAAATTAAATAATTTACAAACCACTTTTAGTTTTCATCTTAAAAAGAGCACATCTTGGTAATTTACAAACCATATGTTTAGCTTTCATCTTACCTTTTTAGGGTTGCCACCAAAAAAGATCATATCATCATAGCTGAAGGAAGCAATTTGTTTTGTTTTAAACATAATTTTGATCACGGAGGTAAATTGGAATACATAGAACAATCTATGAATCTATGTATTCATTTCAAGGAATAATTAATATTTTCATTTTTAGGAGTAGCTAGCACGAAATGACGCAAATGTATAATGTTCCCATTTTGTAGTTTTATATATATATATTTTTTTTAATTTTATACTCTACATATTAAAAGAGAGCTTTTTCTTGTGATGTGCCTAAAATTCATAATTTTGCCGATTTATCTTCTGAAATGATGCATATATATAGAATGTTGTCCATTTTTCTTCTGATTATCTTTTACAGAATATTTTATTATTATCGTTTCTATATTCTTATAATGTTTGATGTTAATTCTCATAAGCTCTTTTTTTACTTGTGATATGATGTGCCTCTAAAATTTATTCAAAATATTTTTTTTCTTGTGCAATATGCATTAACTAAAACACTAAATCAAAAAATAATTTTATATACATTTGTTACTAATGTTTATATTTTAAAGAGGCGAACGATACCGGATCAATCAAATATTATTATTATTATACTCCAGATTACATCTTGTTTAATCTTTTCTTATAAACCTTCCAGAATAACAAAGACTAGGTTCGGGTACGTGCGGTGTTATTTTTGCATAATTTTTAAAAAATATAATTGTCAAATGATCAAACTCGTTTAATATGTTTGATTGCAACGTTTAATTTTTTTTTGACCCGAAAAAATCTCATTCCTCGTAATTCATATGAGTAAATAGTATGTCCGCATATGTTCTGCTGGAATTCTTGTTCCCAAAATTCTCTTTCCGTATTTTGTCATACATGAATATACTCACACAAAATTCTCATAACCTGATTACTGTGGAACTAATTTGAACGATTTCCTAAAATATAATAAATCTGTTGTTTAATCTTTTTTTCTTAATATATAAATTGGGTCAGTTTGGCAACATTGATATTTGATATGATTTTTTTTTAACCCTTAAGTGTATTTTCCAATTAATAGTATAGATTTCCTTCAATTACTAAGTTAAATTTTCCTTAGTTATACTAATGACAATTTAATATAAATAATATAGTAAGAGAAGGGAAAAAAATAAAATAGGATAGAAACCGTGAGTATTTTATATAGGAAATACCATAAGGTATTTTATTAAGGAGAATTCTATTAATTTGGATATTATTAGTTTTTAAGTAATATATGTATTCGTAATGGAGAAATAAAATTACAAATTTGTTTCGTGAGGAGGAAGACTATAATTGGTTATTAGATCCCTTATATAATTGGTCTTAGTTATGGTATTATATCACTGGATTTTATAAATTTTAATTGGTCATTAGATCCCTATATATCTAAGGGGGAGGTATTGGTTTAGGATTGAGAAAGAATTTTAATGACTTTGTGTTTTTAAAAATCTTGCTGATTTTTAAAATCATAGAAAATTAGAAAGTAAAAATGAAGGATTCTATAAGAGATTGTTTAGAAAGTTATTTTAAATCTTGCTGATTTGTGTTTCCTAATCTTGTAAAATATTTCATAAAATCTTTCAAAATCTTTATATTTGATGAAAGAGTTTTCATGACTTTTGTTATGAAAGAAATGTTATAAAATCCTAAACCAATAACACAAAATTTGAATTCATTAACAATCCATGATTCTTTTGTTTTAATTGAATAACATAAAACTTTTAATGACTTTATAAGACTTTTAATCCAATAACACTAGATTTATCAAGATTTTAGATAACTTTTTACAAATCCACAACCAATAACACCAAATTTTTAAAGAGTTTTAAAAAGTCTTGATTGAATAACAACATATTTTACATAACTTTTAAAGTCATTAAAATTCTTTCAAAATCCTAAACCAATAACCCCCTCTAAGCTATTGGTATAATATTATTACTTGTTTTCATTTTTATTCGACTGGATTTTCTAAATTTTAAGATTTCTGTAAAAACACTATAACTACATATTTATAGAAAATGTTAACTACATAGTTATCCAAATTAAAGTATATATTCATGTCATTTTAATTGGTGATCATATGTTTTTTGGCAAATATAGTTATTGTGTTTAGCAAAAGAATAAATATTGAACCAGTTTCAAATGATCTTTGATTCTTTCACCATTAGAGCTTTATAAAATTATTAGAAATGTAACATTATTTATATTTCTAAAGATATAATTTTAAATATATATATATATATATATATATATATATTTACATCTCATAATATAATTATATTATTATATTACAATACATAGTGAAATTAATTTAATTTTGAAAATATGTAGCAAATAATATTTATCAATTTTTGAATAATATTTACCAATTTTAAAATATATAATAGCAAAATATTGTGTATATAAATAAATTAAATAGTAGTGGCAATTGACAAACAAAAAATGACAGTTTTATGTAATTTTATGGAATACTAATAAACAATAAATTGAGTATGGAGCTCTTTGACGATACGTCAGCTTTTTCTCCAGAATGATTTGAGTGGATAATGGTTGACAGATTTCAAATAATTTTATTCCGATTGATAAAAATTTGTGGGATTGGCTTGATTGTTTTAGCACATCATCATTACACTCATACATCGCTGTCATCGTCGCAGTGGCTCTAACGTTTATATTATTAGTCTTTGGCTGCCAAATCTTTAAAAGAAATTTGATTATAATAAAGAGTGTTTTCATATTCTTCTACGCAGGCGAGATATATATATATATATATAGGGCATTCTCAAAAATGCCCCTTTTTCCATATCTTCTTTTAAAAATACTCTTTTATGTTGACCATTTTTAAAACTACCCCTCTTTATATACAAAATGACCAAATTACCCTTTTTGAGTGACAGCAAGAATGTACAGTCATCAAAATCGAAAATATTTTCCTGCCAAAAAAATTTCCCGCCAAAATTTTTTTTCCCGCCAAAATCGAAAATTTTTCCCAAAAAAATTATTTTTTCCCGCCAAAAAAAAAATTTTCCCGCCAAAATCGAAAAATTTTCCCGCCAAAAATATTGAAATTTATACCTTTTAAAAACCTTGTAAATGCTTTTAAAAAACTTTTAAAAGCGTTTACAAGGTTTTTAAAAGGTTTTTAAACACATTGTAAACGCTTTTAAAAACCTTGTAAATGCTTTTAAAAAGCTTGTAAATGCTTTAAAAGGTTTTTAAACACCTTGTAAACGCTTTTAAAAACTTTTTAAAAGCATTTAAAAGGTGTTTAAAAACCTTTTAAAAATTTTATAAAAACTTTTACAAGGTTTTTAAAAACATTGTAAAAGGGTTTAGAAGGTGTTTAAAAACCTTTTAAAAATCCTTTTAAAAACCATTTGAAAACCTTTTAAAAACCTTTTAAAAACCTTTTAAAACCTTTTAAAAACCTTTTAAAAATCTTGTAAAAGCGTTTACAAGTTGTTTAAAAAACCTTTTAAAACTCTTTAAAAAATCTTGTAAAAGCCTTTACAAGGTGTTTATAAGGCTTTTATAAGGTAGAAACCTTATAAAACCTTTTAAAAACCTTGTAAATTTTTTTTGGCGGGAAAAATTTTGGCGGAAAATTTTTTTTTTTCGAAATTTTTTATCAAAAGTTTTTTGACAAAAAAATTTTTGGCGGGAAATTTTTTTTGAAAAATTTTTGGCGGGAAAATATGTCGGAAATTTTTTGGCGGGAAAATTTTGTTTTTCTTTTTATTGAATAAAATAATTTTCATCTAAGGGTGGGTAAAATGATCATTAAAAATTAAAAGAGGGCATAAATAAAAATGGCCAGAAAAGAGGGTATTTTTGAAAAGGGGTATATAAAATGGGCATTTTTAACAAATTCTCTTATATATATATATATTATGAAAACGAAAATCAATTGTGTTGTCCACGAACAATTTTAATTGCTTCAGCGTATCTGACATATTTTGAGATTCATAATTGATCAAATATTTGATGAGGCCAGAGAGATCTAATGTTGCAATCTCATAAGTTGGTTTTAAAACCTCAAAACAAAGTGAAGAAGAAAAATCTTTACTTGCTTTGCATATGGAGTCGATCTCATCTCTTGTAACCATCATACTAAATCTTTGTATATGATGCAACAACAATACATAAAACCAGTATATGAACCAATATCAAATTCTTTTTGACTAATGGAGCCATTTTTATATTCCAAATGTTTGAGACCTTTTGTGAGATAATTATATATAGGCTAAAACATATCTTCAATTTTAATGCTAACAAACTATGTACCATAATAATATATAAAAAATTGGTAGTTCAGATGTGCTACTGTTTGACCCAAGAAAATAGATATCGTAAATTTCCCATTCCAATTTTTTAAAAAATATGGTAATTTTATAGTGGTTAGATCAGAGAAAGGTAGGTGAATATATAATAGAAAAATACATACTTTATATATAATTTTACCAGTTTTTCTGGTACAAATATGATTTATTTTATTATACTAGTACTTTAGATTAAAGCCCTCTCTCGTAAAGCCAGTAGATTATATATTATGCATTTGTTTTAGATGGTGTAACTGTGTGTTTGCGTTTTGTGTGTTGTGTGTTGTTGATTGATTTATTCTTTTGCTATTTTTATTTTATGTACCATTTTATGTACCATGATTATGAATGTTACTATTATGTGAAAAAAGCCAATCAAATAGAATGAAAGATGATAAGTTAAATAATTTACAAACCACTTTCAGCTTTCTTTTTTCGAATCTTAGCGACAAAGGGCTGAATCTCAGTGGATCGTGGCAGCAAGACCACTCTGCCACTTACAATATCCGTTGCGTATTTAAGTCATCTGCAAAGGATTCTACCCGCCGCTCGGTGGAAATAATGATTCAAGGCAGTCCGAACGGCGCTTCCGCCGAACGGATTTAGCCAACGACACATGCCTTTGGGAGCCGAACTTCCTACTGAGAGTCGGCAATCGGGCGGCGGGCGCATGCGTCGCTTCTAGCCTGGATTCTGACTTAGAGGCTTTCAGCTTTTAGCACTTAGAGGCTTCTAGCACTTTCAGCTTTCATCTTAACAAAAAGAGCACATCTTGGTAATTTTTTTTTTTATTTTTTTTTTTGTCGTCTGCGCATCTTGGTAATTTACAAACCATGTTTAGCTTTCATCTTACCTTTTTTGGGTTGCCACCACCAGAAAAGATCATATCATCATAGCTGAAGGAAGCATTTTTTTTTTTTACATAGAATTTTGATCACGGAGGTAAATTGGAATACATAGAACAATATATTCATTTCAAGTAATAACTTTCATTTTTAGGAGTAGCTACTAGCTAGCACGAAATGACGCAAATATATAATGTTGCCCATTTTGTAGTTTTATAATTTCTTAAAAGTTTTATACTCTACATATTAAAAGAGAGGTTTTCCTTGTGATGTGCCTAAAAGCTAAAATTCATAATTTTGCCGATTTATCTTGTGAAATGACGCATATGTATAGAATGTTTCCCATTTTTGTTCTGATTATCTTCTACAGAATTTTTATTATTATCCTTTCTATATTTTTATAATGTTTTATATATGTTAATTCTCATAAGCTCTTTTTTACTTGTGATATAATGTGCCTTTAAAATTTATTCAAAAGAACTTTTCTTGTGCAATATGCATTAATTAAAACACTAAATCAAACAATAATATTGTATGCATTTGTTATTAATGTTTATATTTTAAAGAGGCGAACAATACCGGATTCAAACATTATTATAATTATTATAACCCCAGATTACATTTTATTTAATTTTTTCTTATGAAACCTTCGAGAATCACCAAAACAATGGTTGACAAATTTCCAATAATTTCATTCCTCATGATAAAGAATTGCGGGATTGGCTTGATTGTTAGCACATCATCACTACACTCAGACACCGATGTCATCGTAGCAGTGACTCTAACGTTTAAACTATCATAGTCTTTGGATGCCAAATCTTTAAAGGAAATCTGATTAAAATAAAGAGCATTTTCATATTCTTCTACGCAGGCTAGATATATATTATGAGAACGAAAATCAGTTGTGTTGTCCACAAACAACTTTATGTGCTTCAACGTATCTGACATATTTTGAGACTCATAATTGATCAAAAATTTGATGAGGCCAGAGAAATCTAATGCTGCAATTCCAGGAGTTGGTTTTAAAACCTCAAAACAAAGTGAAGAAGAAAAATCTTCACTTGCTTTGCATATGGAGTTGATCTCATCTCTTGTAACCATCGTACTAAATCTTGCATATGATGAGACAACAATAAGTAAAAGCATTATATGAACCAATATAAATTTCTTTTTGACTGATGGAGCCATTTTTCTATTTCAAATGTTTTGAGAACTTTTGTGAGATAATTATATAGGCTGAAACATATCTTCAAATTTAATGCTAACAAATTATGTACCATAATAATATATACAAAATTGGTAGTTCGGATGTTCTACTTTTTGACCAAAGAATAATATATACAAAATTGGTAGTTTGGATGTTCTACTGTTTGACCAAAGAAAATAGATATGGTAGTTTCCCATTCCAAAATAAACATGATATGGTAATTTGATAGTGGTTGATCAGAGAAAGGTAGGTGAACACATAACAGCAAATACATAATCTATATATAAATTTACCAATTTTTCGGATACAGATATGATTTTATTTTACAAGCACTTTAGATTAAAGCCCTTTCTCATAAGGTACTCCTGTATAATTAAGCCATAAATCTCCTTCAATGAGATTAGTCACAGTGAATTTTGTTGCTTCTTTTGGATCATTAACTGCTTTGTAACCTGGCCATGTGACCCTGTTACTAGTGTCTGCTCCAGGACCATGATTCTCAAATTCCTTATAAACCAGAGTTGATAGACGTCTAGTATTGTTGTCCCAAGGCGCCCAACCTTGTGGATCAACGAGATCGTCTATAAAAGACTGCATAATTACTACTCTTGAGAAATCCTTCCATGGACGTCCTAGGAATGTTTTCACTGTTTTCTTGGTTGGAACAAGATCGGAACTCGCCGTTATACTACACTTTTGAAGCGAAAAGGCAGAGGTTTGGTTGCGTTGAGTTCGTCCTTGAGCCGTCAAGACATTGAATTGACCGCTTAAAGGCTTCCGCGCCACTATCTGGCAGTTTTGGAATACCGCCGCAGCATTTCCAAAGATGAAATCGATTGTTCCTGTGATATAACAATCGCGATAAAATTGTCGATTTATATCGGCAAAAAGTGAGTCTTGGTAGCCGTCTATGCGACACCGATACATAACCGAGACATCACCGGTCACGTGGAGTGCCACAGCTTGTTCTTTCTCCGGCCCAGCCGTGTTCCGAAAGCAAATGTCAACCGCCATAAATCCCTTGGCATTAGTGGCTGTAAAATTTATCAAAAAAGTTTTAGTTTCACTATGGATTATAAAAGAAAAAAAAACAATATATATGTTCTTTCTAAAAGAGTAAACCGATATATATTACCAAAGGTTGCGGACTTCGTGATGGGGTATCCGTCCTTGAAGTTTAAGTTGTCAGTGAGAATAGTTTCGTTACTACCGTCGCCAATGAGCGTTAAGTTCGTTTTCAACTTCTCAATTTCAGTGTTCTCACTGTAAACGCCTTTTTTTACATATATGATAAATCTCCTATCGCTATTCTCAGGTGCTGCAGCGACTGCCTCGTTCACAGTCTTGAATTTTCCGGACCCGTCCTTGGCTACCACAATGTCTGCCCTCATCTTGAGGACCTTAAATTAGTTATGTCATTTATTAAAAAAACAGAAGAACTTAATCAATAAGCAGTTAGAAAACCCACTAAAAATAAAATGTTTCGTTTACGTTTTCTAGCCATGGAAAATAATTTTGTTTCGGTGAGTGCATGTTGGTAAATTTGTATTGGTGTGTGTATTACGAAAATTCCCGTTCATATACATAAACAAAAGTATATTATTAATGCCTTTTAACAAAAAAAACTATATTATTAAAATGATTGTTTTTTCTTCTTTTTTTTAATAAAATTTTCGACCTTACAAATATCCAGTAAAATACACTAAAATTTTGTTAAAACTAAAAAAAGACTTGGAAAACTACTCAACTCTTTTTTAATCAAATAAAAACATTTGTACCCTCGTAATATTGTCATATAAATTAACAGCAATACCATAATTTGGTTTCATTAGTACGTATAATTGATCAGTAGGATATTATTTTATCTAAATCTGGGATAGGTTTTTTTTTTGACAATACTAGAAGTTTTGCTTAGCTTTTCATGGTCATCTTAAAAAATGTTAGAAAAAAAAAATTATAATCCATTGTCACATGAAACAAAAAGTCAAAAACTATGGGTGTCCGCATACAGCAACATATATAAATTGACAAATAAATAAGCGTAGTTTAATTTTTCAAGGTATATATGATCGCAATATGATCAATATTCACATAATAAGATATTTTGATAATGATGCCAAAAAGCATATCTTGGAGGAAAAAATTTCATAGTAGACGACTATCTAGGCTATATAAATATGTCAATATGTATAACTAAATTCATATTATACAATTGTCTATACAATATTTCTTTAACTAAACATATAATTATGATATTTCCGGAATATTTAATTAAAAACTAGTTTTAGAAACTGAGGTTTCTCACAATGAATTTGTTTAGAAGGGAAACAAATTCAATAACAATCTCTTGAAGGATTTAGATCAAAGTAAGCAAGAAAAGAAGAAATGAAATCTCTTGAGAAACAAGTTAGGTTTTGCTCAAGAACCAAGAAGAATTTAGGGTTTTGTATTAATGATTCGATGATCTTACAATGAGAGGATTGCCCTCTATTTATAGGCATTCAAAGATCTACTGAATATATTCGAGGATATACTGAATATATTAACTTTCCTAATTACAGGCGAACTGATTAGGAAAGTCCTTCCTTTCTTGCTAGGTCAGCCGCAGGGCGAGTTGAAGTGCCGGTTTGTCACCTCGTCCATGGGCTTCTCGGTGTTACTGGGCCTTCAGAGACAAAGTCCAAACCTAGGTCGAGCTCTCGGTTTAGATAACCGGTTCCTTTAACGGGTCTAGATCGGTATGTTGGGGGTGCTAATTCCCGCACCAACAATTAGTCCCCCCTCAGTTCGGTACATTCAGAAGTTAATTCGAATGACCGGACTTTAAGAGAGAATATTCGATTTGATCCGTAAAGAGATCCGAATCTAAACACTCCGGAATCGTCGCGCCGCTTCGCCCTCCTCTAGTCGGGTGACACGTGTCCGATACGGCGCGTCTGTCAATTCGGAAGCTGAAGCGTCGCGTAGGTTATGGTAGGCAATTATGACCCCGCGTAGGGTTGCCACCCGCTCCCGTCTATAAATACTTAGTATCCGCTGAATGTTTTCACTTTTCGCCGCTTTGTCAAAAAGGTAATCACTTCGTTCTCACTCTCTTCGCCTTTAATTACTTTGTTATTCGCCAATTTTTCCACACTCTTCGGCGATCTGTGTTGTTATTCACCTCGACCATGGTTTCCTCATCGGCTACCACAAGTGAACCATTGATCCGCAAGGGCTCCAGCAGGGAACCTCTGAACGTTGTCAGGTCGGTCCGAGGCGATATGCCGAATAGACCAGAAGAAGCCGAATGCTCCTCAAGGCGCAGATCCAACGAGATCCCAATCCCCTCTTTGATTGACGAAGATGATCGCGAAGATCACGGAAATGCTACACCAATTTCCGATCTCCCACCTGACAACCTGGGCGATGAAAGGGTCCGACTTGCGCCTGAAATCGTCATGATCAATGACCTCTCACCTCTTCGAGACCACCAAGGTGACATCGGGGGCGAGGAAACGACCAGTACTACTAAGTCGGTTGGCGACCTGTTGAATTCGTGTGGCCTGTCCAATTCTGGTGTTCACATTATTATTCCCGGAGAGCACCAACGTCCGTGGAGTCCGCCTCTCGGGTATATTTGCCTGTACGAGGGATTTTTTTCCTAATGCCGGTTATTCTTCCCTCTTCCTAATTTGCTTACCCAATACGCCCATCGCCGCAAGATTCCGATATGTCAACTCACCCCAGGAAGTATCTGCAACTTCGTCGCCGCCCTCACACTCGCGGCCGAAGCTGGGGGTTTCTTGAGGTCGAATGCTTCGAGCAGTTGACAAACTTCAAGAATAGCCAAGGTAGCAAATTATGGATGGTTAATGCGAAGCCAGCTCATAACTTCCTTCCGGGGGAAAAAGTCAGTAACTTCAAGAAGCTGAGAGCTCGCTACTTCTTCGTCCGAGTTGACGGCTGTTCTTTCGAAAATCTGAAATGCGGTCACCGAAGAGTATGGAACGATTCGCCGGGTATCATCTCGCTCCTTATTCTGTTAAATCGGACAATATCGTGCTGACCTGATTTTGTATTTTCATATGTTTTGCAGTTCGCCCTTACTCAGCTCGGAGATTATCTTCCAGATTCGAACGCATCAAGAACGCTCTCCTCAGTGTAGCAGACCGCAGCTGGACTCAAATCTCACGACGCCGCGTGGAAGCAGCGATGGGTAAAGCAAGAACGCAGTTCGCCAGTTTTGCAAGCTCACTGGGTCAAACTTCCAAGGTCCCGCCAACCACAATTGTCGCGGCCGAGATGCTCTGATCCATGGATCGAAACGACGAACCGTCAGTCAACCCTGAGCCAGAGCAGACGGAGAATGAATTCATCGACATTGAGGACGAGGACGAGCTCCCGGCTGCTGACAAAGAAGATGAAAACGTGCTTCCCAATGACTCATCTCTTCCTCCACCGACTGAACCGATCGTCGAAGTGCAGATTGCCACTGAACCAGATAGCGGTTCAAAGAAGAAGAAGTCCAAGAAGGACAAAAATAAAGAGAAGGGTAAAGGAAAAGCCTCCGCTTAAGGAACAGGTCGGAAACGCTCTGCGGAAGAAGCCGGCCTTGAATCCTACGACCGCTTCCGAGTTCATCGCACCGCTGGTCGAACTGACCAATTTTGCTACGACTATTTTGGGGAAACACCTCTTGTGTGCAACAAAGAAGCTGCTGCGGAGTTGTGCAGGCAACTTACAGTATCATCGGTCATGCTACCGCCGGTCGATAAGCTCGAATTCAGGGACCAGTACGTTCTGGCCGCCCAATCTGCCCTTCAGGTTCGAATCTCATCGCCTCCTTTATTATTATTTTTTGAACTGCAAAATTTGATTCTCATTCTATCTTGTCTTGGAGTGCAGACCGCCGCCTATATGTCATCGCTTACTCTTATGTACGATAGGCGTGTCAAATCGATGACCTCGGCAGAGGCCGAATTCGAGAAGATAAAGGAGTGTTTGGAGAACCTCCGAGAAGCAGATAGGACGAAGAACGAGAGGATCAAGGAGCTGACAGGTCTTCTTGCGAACAAAGAACAGGATTGCAAAAACCTGGAAAACAGGGTCGCCGAGCTCGAATCGCAGGAACAAATTCTGGGAGAAGAGAAAAACGAGCTGAAAAGGCAGTTCGACGATCTTGGGGCAAAATTCGAGTCAGAGACGAGACGACTTCGCCTAGATCGCCAAGCCAAGGTCGAGGGCACCACGAAGAAAGCGCAGCGCCGTCTTGACAAGGTAAAGGACTATCTTCGTGACCAGGAGATGGCTCGTCTGAAAGAAGATGTTCTCAACCAGGCGAACGGATTCGGGCAGGTTATGGACTATCTGCTGAAGAACGGTGCATCCATCCCGGAAAATTTTGTTGCCGAGATCAAGGAAAAGCGGGAGGTCGCCCAGACTGAAGTGGAAGCGCTAGATCTCGTAAAATTCGAGGAAGGCGATCTCGACATGTCTCCAGATCAGCTCGGCTTCGGACTACTTCGATCCGGGGATGCGGCTCCAGACTCCGTTCCACATCCGCACGGCTCTAATGTCGGACTTTTCCAGGCCGGACTGCCCGAAAACGTCTCCTAGGAGCATTTCCTGTTTTTCCTTTTTTTTATATTGTCCTGTTTGAGATCCTGTGACATTTTTGCCTATTCTGCGGCCGACTTCTACTTTTTGGAAATTTCCCTTTGGTGCTTTGCATGGAATATTGCCGTTTTTTTTTTTTATCCTCCAGCGAAAATGGTAATTTGCCAATATCAAAATTGGAAATGTTTCGTCCAGAATTAGTATAAATATGATCGCTCCATGTTTGATTTTACCGTAACTCCGACGAGACAATCCAAAGATGCCGAGCTCTGTTGGCAGTACTGCGTCCTTGGTCGATGTTAAGGGCGACGTCCGACGTTCTCGAACTCGGAAGCCATTGAACGAGGGATGCCGTTTTATCCGCATATCCAAGCTCCCTGGATGTTAATGTTTCGTGTTAGTCCGGAGAAGAGGCTGGAACTAGAGACCTTTTTCTCCCGCATCGAAGAACGCCATTCCGAGTACCACGAGCGATTAGCTGCAACAGAGCAATCGCGAGACGAACTGCTTTTCAAACTTAAGCGCCTTGAATCCCACCCAAGGTTCTGGATCGAGAATGGTCTGGACAGGGAGGCGGACATGCCGCAGTGCTTGATCGATTACTGCAACGAGTGCTACCAGTCGAAGAACTCGA
>NW_010921780.1:44859-45517 GCF_000633955.1 Camelina sativa
TAAACTGGCTAACCACTAGCTGGGAGTCGGAGAACACTCGGATGCTAGTTACTCCCAAACCTTGAGCTAGTCGCAGTCCAGCGAGGACGGCTTCGTACTCAGACTCGTTATTCGATGCCTTGAAGCCGAGTTTTATAGCTTGCTCGAGGACTTCGCCTGTTGGAGATCGGAGTATAATTCCGATGCCAGATCCTTGGTTGGAAGAGGAGCCGTCGGTAAACAAAGTCCAGGGTTCTTCCTTTGGTACGGTCTCTTCGAGGTCAGGAGATAGCTTGGTGATAAAGTCCGCTAGGACTTGTGACTTCAAGCTCGGGCGGGAACGATATTCAATATCGTACTCGCTTAGCTCGATTGCCCACTTTGCGATTCGCCCGGACTGAAGGGGGCTGTGAAGGATAGTTCGGAGCGGCTGGTCGGTTAACACGACAATGGAGTGCGATTGGAAGTAAGGTCGTAGCTTCCAATCGGCGACGATCAAGGCGAGAGCGAGTTTCTCCAAGGTTGGATAGCGTGTTTCCGCGTTGTTGAGAGCCTTGCTTGTGTAAAATATTGGTCGCTGATCACTGCGGTCATCCCGGACTAGCACTCTGCTTACCGCCGAGCTGGAGACGGAGATGACCGCGGTGATCAGCGACCAATATTTTACACAAGCAAGGCT
>NW_010921781.1:0-11108 GCF_000633955.1 Camelina sativa
TGTAAAGGTGGATGTTTTGGCGCGTCAAACGCGTACTTTTCCGTATCCTGTTTTGTATGTAAATAATTTAAAATCCAATTGGCTCGTTTAAGATATTCTTTTATTGACAAAAAAATGTACTTCAGCGGATAGAGTGATCCCACAGGCTGAGAATAGAAGTGTGGTCACTAAAAAATGTGGCAGTCGTAGTGTTACAATTATATATTTAGATATATTTGAATATTTTAAGAGATATATTAAGCAAAACATTCACTTTATTGTAGATGCATTCTTAGAATTATAAAGCGACATGCTTAATTAAAGTCAAAAAAAAAATTAAAAAAGATTTCCGCTGCCGGGCTTTGTATAACACCCGCGAACCAGTTTTTGTAATTTTGGTGTGGGTGTCGATCGACACCCTTGGGTGCATCGATCGACACCATGTTTTTCGGTTCGGTCGGGTTTGATTAATTGCCGAATTGGTTCTGTTTGGTTCAATTAAATCCCTAAATCGTGTTATAAGTGTCTAAGGACGAATTTAAGGGTTTTTGGAAGTTCTTTTGGTCGCCGCATAGTGAGAAAAAGAGAGAGTCAGAGAGAAAACGTTTCTGAGTTTTTCTGGGCTTGTTCTTGGAGATTTTGGAGAGATCTGAGGCTGTAGAAGTGATAACTGTTGCTGGAAACGAAGGGGGAGCTTCTGGAGGTGTTGTTTTCCACGTTTCTCAATCCATTCTTCCTGTTCTTGAGGTGAGTGCTTGACCATGGTTGATCTAAGCATGAGATTTCTCTTGTTTGGGTGTTTTCTTTGCTGTTTGTGTTGTTTTGTTGTTTGGGTTCGTTGCTTTTGTGATTCCCAGTGATTTTCGTGGTAATTGGGTGAGTTTGAGTCGGATTCGAGATGATTTGGAAGGAGGGTTCGACATTCGGATTCGCGCAGATCGTGTCTGCAGAGAAGGCATCGATCGACACTGTTTAGCATCGGTCGACACCATTTTGAGGGGCATCGGTCGACACTGTTTAGGATCGGTCGACACCATTGTTTGTAGCATCGATCGACACCGTGAGGCATCGGTCGACACTGGTCTCAGCCGAGACTTGTTTTCCTGGTTTGATGTATTGTTGTGTGTTGTTTGTTTTGCTTAAACATGAGGGTCTCATATGCTTGTGTGTATAACCTAGTAGATGGGAGGACGGCCTCACTAAGTATTTATGATAATACTTACGCATCTCAATTGTTGTTTGTGGTGTGCAGGTAAAGGAAAAGTGTGATCGTGGAATCAAGGGCTATGAGGAGGAGGATGTTCTAGAGACTTGATTGATTGTGGTCTAGCTGTTGTTAGGTTGCTAGATTAAGTCAAAGGAACATTGTAGGATGTTAGTTGTTGGTTATCTCTTTATTTGATTGATGTTATTGGTTATTGGATTTGAATGTTGGAATTCTTTTGGTTTAATGGAATTTGTTTTATTTGATTATCCGCGGTTATTGATTGATGTTAGGATGTTAGTGGGTATGGGACCACTAGTAAATTAAGGTATTAAAAAAAAAAAACGGGAAGGGTTGTTTCAATTTGGTATCAGAGCCCTTACGGTTCTAGGTCTAGGGTTCATTGTGCTTTTGCTGTTGATGTTTAGGATTACATGCTATAATTGATTGTGTGATTGGCAATTGTGTGTGGCATGAAGTCCTAGAACATCCTCTTCGAGCCTGATTGTGATTCCACGGTAAGTTGTGTTTCTTGTGTATTAGAATTATTGTTTGCTTAGCCTTCTGTTCTTGGATGATACAGATGGTTAGGGGTGAGGATGCTGTTGGTCGCGGTCGTGGTCGTGGGCGTGGTCGTGGTCGGGGTCGGGGACGAGGTCAGGTTCCTGAGGCCAGTGTGAGTGTGACCCAGAGCATGGCCAGTGAGGAGGTGGCGGAGTCACAGGTTCATCCTAGTGTGTCTGGAGACCAGGCTGGTTTGGGTGACGGCAGGGCGGATGGGCCCGGTGTCGGTCACGGTGTTGCCCCGGGTGTGGGGGTTGCAGCGGGAGGTGCTCCAGGCAGGGAGGATGTCTTGATGGACTTGCTAGCTCAGGTAGCTCAGGCTTTGCAGCGACTTCCAGCAGTTGTGCCGCCAGTGGTTGGTGGGCAGGATCCAGTAGTGCCGCCAGTGGGTGGTGGACAGGTTCCAGTGGTGCAGCCTGCAGCGGGTTTGCAGGCAGGTGTGCAGCCGGGGGCCGAGGTAGTGGATGCTCAGTATGTGCGGATGATGGAGCAGCTGCGGCATGTGGGAGCAGGGTATTTCTCAGGAAGTACCGATCCGAGTGTAGCGGATGAGTGGAGAGAGCGGATGGAGGATATTTTCCTTTCGCTTAGGTGTCCCGACCGGTACAGGGTGGATCTGGCAGTGTTTTACTTGTCAGGAGATGCTCGTGTGTGGTGGAGGTCGGTGACAGCACGGAGGGTGCAGAGGGGTATGTCTTGGGGAGATTTTGTGGGGGAGTTTAACTCCAAGTATTTTCCTCAGGAGGCACTTGATCGTATGGAGGCACGGTTCTTGGGTCTGACTCAGGGGAACCGTACAGTGCGGGAGCTGGATGCAGAGTTCAGTCGGCTTGTAGGGTATGCAGGCAGGGCATGGGAGCCAGAGGCGGCTCAGGTGCGGAGGTTTTTGTTGGCTCTGCGGGATGATTTGAGGACTCGGTGTAGAGTGAGGAGTTATGCTACGAGAGCGGAGTTGGTTGAGGTTGCAGCTGGGATAGAGGATGATTTGAGGTCACAGGTGGTTGTGGTCGGTTCTTCAGTGCAGCCACAGCAGTCTCAGCAGTCTCAGCCGTCTTCTGTTCCTAGCAAGGGCGGCAAGCCTGCGCAAGGGCAGAAGCGGAAGTTTGATGCTATGCAGAGGTCGAGGCACGGGGGTGCGAGATGCTTTGGGTGTGGTAGTAGGGACCACAAGGTGACTAGCTGTCCACAGAGAGGTGAGCAGCGGGCAGTGACAGAGCAGCGGGCGGTGACGGAGCCGCGGACCGATACTCGAGTGTGTTACTACTGCAGAGAGACGGGGCATATCAAGCCTCGTTGTCCCAAGTTGCAGCAGAGGGCAGTAGCAGTGTTGCAGGCTGGAGCTCAGCCAGGGGTGCAGCAGGGTGTGCAGCACGGTGTGCAGCCGGTGGGTTGGATTGAGCCGACGACTCAGGTGTACTCGACCCAGGAGCCCGGTGGCACTAGTGCAGGAGCGATCACAGGTATAACTTCTGAGATTCGAACTTAGTCAATTCAATAGTTCAGATTATATTTGTTTTTGCTTGTGGTCAAGTGTTAGGTTCTCAACACATGAGATTTGTGTAGGGACCTTGTTGGTGGGCGGGTTTAAGTCCCATGTTATGTTTGATTCTGGAGCTTCTCATAGCTTCATTACTCCGGAGTGTGCCGTGAGTGCGGGGATCAGAGGGGATTCTGGAGAGCGTTCAGGAGTTGTCAGAGTTGCTGGAGGCAAGTTTCTGAGGGTTATTGGACGAGCTGGAGGAGTTGATATTCAGATCGCAGGAGAGTCGTGGCCAGCGGATTTGCTTATCAGTCCAGTGGAGTTGTATGACGTCATTCTTGGTATGGATTGGTTGCATCGGTATAAGGTGCATTTGGATTGCTATCGGGGTAGAGTGGAGTTTGAGCGTCCAGGAGGGAAGTTGGTTTTTCAGGGTATTAGACCGACTTCGGGGAGTCTCGTGATCTCAGCCGTTCAGGCAGGGAAGATGATCGAGAAGGGCCGTGAGGCCTATCTGGTTACTATATCTATGCCAGAGTCAGTGGGGAAGTCTACGGTTAGCGGTATTCCGGTTGTGGAGGACTTTGAGGATGTGTTCCAGTCATTGCAGGGATTACCACCATCTCGGTCGGATCCTTTTACCATTGAGCTGGAACCGGGGACGATGCCGTTATCCAAGGCTCCTTACAGGATGGCTCCAGCAGAGATGGCAGAGCTGAAGAAGCAGCTGGAGGATTTGTTGGGCAAGGGTTTTATCCGTCCTAGTTGTTCACCGTGGGGAGCTCCGGTGTTGTTTGTTAAGAAGAAGGATGGGAGTTTTCGGTTGTGTATTGACTACCGGGGTTTGAACCGAGTTACTGTGAAGAACAAGTACCCTCTCCCGAGGATTGATGAGTTGTTGGATCAGTTGAGGGGTGCTACTTGGTTCTCCAAGATCGACTTGGCTTCAGGTTATCATCAGATCCCTATTCATGAGGCAGATGTGAGGAAGACAGCCTTCAGGACGAGATATGGGCACTATGAGTTTGTGGTGATGCCGTTTGGGTTGACAAACGCGCCAGCTGCGTTTATGAGATTGATGAACAGCGTGTTCCAGGAGTTTCTGGACGTGTCAGTCATCATTTTCATCGACGACATCCTGGTATATTCTAAGAGTCCTGAGGAGCATGCAGTACATCTGAGAGCAGTGTTGGAGAAGCTGCGGGAGCAGAAGTTGTTTGCTAAGCTGAGTAAGTGCAGTTTCTGGCAGCGTGAGATGGGGTTCTTGGGTCATATTGTTTCAGCTGAGGGAGTTTCAGTGGATCCAGAGAAGATTCAGTCCATCAGGGAGTGGCCGAGGCCGCAGAGTGCCACTGAGATTCGGAGTTTCCTGGGGTTAGCAGGTTACTACAGGAGGTTTGTTCGGGGTTTTGCGAGTATGGCTCAGCCGATGACTAAGCTTACAGGGAAGGATGTCCCGTTTGTGTGGTCACCAGAGTGTGAGGCAAGTTTTGCAAGTCTCAAGCAGATGTTGACTACCACGCCGGTGTTAGCATTGCCTGAGCAGGACGAGCCTTATGTTGTGTATACAGATGCTTCTAGAGTGGGGTTGGGTTGTGTACTTATGCAGCAGGGGAAGGTTATAGCTTATGCTTCGCGGCAGTTGCGGAAGCATGAAGCTAATTATCCTACTCATGATTTGGAGATGGCAGCAGTGATCTTTGCTCTTAAGATTTGGAGATCCTATCTGTATGGTGGGAAGGTACAGGTATTTACAGATCACAAGAGTCTGAAGTACATTTTTACTCAGCCTGAGCTGAATTTGAGGCAGAGGCGTTGGATGGAGTTAGTAGCGGATTATGATTTGGACATAGCTTACCATCCTGGTAAAGCTAATCTGGTTGCAGATGCCTTGAGTCGGAAGCGGGTGGCTTCGGCTCAGGAGCAGGATATGGAGGTGTTGGTAGGTGAGATTAGTGCATTGAGTTTGTGTGCTATCTCACAAGAACCTTTGGGTTTGGAGGCAGTTGATAGAGCAGATTTGTTGAGCAGAGTGAGGTTAGCTCAGGAGAGTGATGAGGGGCTGGTGAATGCCTCTAAGGCTGCGGGTGCAGAGTATCAGGTTTCTGCTAATGGTACTATCCTTGTGCATGGTCGGATCTGTGTGCCCAAGGGTGAGGATTTGAGGCAGGAGATACTGAGAGAGGCTCATTCGAGCAAGTTCTCTATTCATCCAGGGGCGACCAAGATGTACCGTGATCTCAAGCGGTATTATCACTGGGTCGGGATGAAGAAGGACGTAGCTGACTGGGTGGCGAAGTGTGATACTTGCCAGCTGGTGAAGGCGGAGCATCAGGTTCCTGGTGGTTTGTTACAGAGTTTACCCATTCCAGAGTGGAAGTGGGATTTGATCACGATGGACTTCGTGGTAGGTTTACCTGTGTCGAGGACGTTTGATGCTATTTGGGTCATTGTGGACCGTTTGACTAAGTCTGCACATTTTCTGGCCATCAAGAAAACTGATGGAGCAGCGGTTTTGGCCAAGAAGTATGTGAGGGAGATAGTCAGATTGCATGGTGTGCCTGCTAGTATTGTGTCTG
This sequence comes from Camelina sativa, assembly GCF_000633955.1. Taxonomy (NCBI): domain Eukaryota; kingdom Viridiplantae; phylum Streptophyta; class Magnoliopsida; order Brassicales; family Brassicaceae; genus Camelina; species Camelina sativa. The sequence continues at coordinate 5,807 of NW_010921781.1, forward strand.
ATAGAGATTCCAAGTTCACTTCGGTGTTCTGGAGGGCGTTTCAGGCAGAGATGGGCACGAAGGTGCATATGAGTACAGCCTATCATCCTCAGACGGACGGTCAGTCAGAGAGGACGATCCAGATTTTGGAGGATTTATTGAGGATGTGTGTGCTGGATTGGGGTGGTCATTGGGCAGATCACTTGAGCTTGGTGGAGTTTGCTTATAACAACAGCTACCAGGCTAGTATTGGGATGGCTCCTTATGAGGCCCTGTATGGGAGGCCGTGTCGTACACCTTTATGTTGGACTCAGGTGGGGGAGAGGAGCATATTTGGTGCAGATTTTGTTCAGGAGACCTCGGAGAAGATTCGGGTTTTGAGGCTGAACATGAAGGAGGCTCAGGATCAGCAGAAGAGCTATGCTGATAAGAGGAGAAAGGATCTTGAGTTTCAGGTTGGTGATAGAGTGTACCTCAAGATGGCCATGTTGCGGGGTCCGAACAGGTTACTGGCAGAGACTAAGTTGAGTCCGAGGTACATGGGTCCGTTCAGAGTGGTTGAGCGGGTGGGACCAGTGGCATACCGGTTGGAGTTGCCTGAGGTTATGCGTGCGTTCCACAAGGTATGTCAATTGTCGAGGCTGAGGAAGTGTCTTCACGAGGGTGATCAGTTGGTTGCTAAGATTCCTGAGGATCTTCAGCCTAACATGACTTTAGAGGCGAGACCATTGAGGGTGCTCGAGAGGAGAGAGTCAAGGAACTTTGGAAGAAGAAGATCCCTTTGATGAGAGTCTTGTGGGACTGTGACGGAGTAGAGGAGCAGACTTGGGAGCCCGAGGCGAGGATGAAGGCAAGGTTTAAGAAGTGGTTTGAGAAGCAGACCGCGACTTGAGCTTGTCTAGCCGGGTCCAAGTTGTAGTCCGTGGCTGGAGCGGGTACAGAGTATTCCAGCCCATCTCTCTTGGTATTTGGTCGCTTAGGGGTGGTTGGTTGTGTGACTAAGTACCAAGATAAGGTGGTGCTCGGGATGCGGATTGATGGCTCCGGTTATTGTATTTTTGCTTTTTCTGATGTAATTTCTTTGAGATTGTAACGATTATGACATTTTTGAGATTAATAAGATGAGTATTTTTCTTTGTGTTGACTGTTGTTGTCATGGGAAAAGAGAAATAGCTCGGGTTTCTATTTTTGGAAGTTTCCATAAATAGAAAGTTTCCACAAAAGGAAAGTTTCTGGAATTAGATGTTTCTAAAAAGAAAGTTTTGTGGAAATGTTGAGGTAGATCTAGCCGGGAGATACTCGTTGGCATCAGTATTTGTTTTGCTCAAGGCCGTGCGGGCCCAACTCACGTGATACCGATAGCTCGATGGACTTTGTGGCCACAGAGTGGGAGTGGTATGTTGCTTCGGATGACGATCCGAGAGCGCGCTTGAGGGTGACGACCCAAGAGCGGGATATGTGAGGCTCCCTGGATACCGTAGCTGTGAGCTGAGGCTCGGCAGTGAGCCGGTATGTCTCGACGGTTGCGACCCGAGAGCGGGGGGAGTGTGTGTGAGTGACTTCCTGGATGCCGTAGCTTAAGGCGGTTGGCCAGATAGCGAGTCGGCATGATTCGTTGGTTGCGACCACGTACGGAGGAAGCACTGAGTTGTGAGCAAATAGTGTTTATGATGCGAGTATATTGGCTAGAGGGAGACCTCGAGAGTCGGAGGTGTGCGGGCTGTTGCGACAGTGGCACAGGAACCTGTGCTGACGGTGTTTAGTCCGGTATGGGGACGTGCGGGCCGTGCTGAAGGTGGCATGGAGGTCCGTGGCAATGGACGGTATTGCGGGATTCGGGGACGAATCCATATTGGTGGGGGAGAATTGTAACACCCGCAAACCAGTTTTTGTAATTTTGGTGTGGGTGTCGATCGACACTCTTGGGTGCATCGATCGACACCATGTTTTTCGGTTCGGTCGGGTTTGATTAATTGCCGAATTGGTTCGGTTTGGTTCAATTAAATCCCTAAATCGTGTTATAAGTGTCTAAAGACGAATTTAAGGGTTTTTTGAAGTTCTTTTGGTCGCCGCTTAGTGAGAAAAAGAGAGAGTCAGAGAGAAAACGTTTCTGAGTTTTTCTGGGCTTGTTCTTGGAGATTTTGGAGATATCTGAGGCTGTAGAAGTGATAACTGTTGCTGGAAACGAAGGGGGAGCTTCTGGAGGTGTTGTTTTCCACGTTTCTCAATCCATTCTTCCTGTTCTTGAGGTGAGTGCTTGACCATGGTTGATCTAAGCATGAGATCTCTCTTGTTTGGGTGTTTTCTTTGCTGTTTGTGTTGTTTTGTTGTTTGGGTTCGTTGCTTTTGTGATTCCCAGTGATTTCCGTGGTAATTGGGTGAGTTTGAGTCGGATTCGAGATGATTTGGAAGGAGGGTTCGACATTCGGATTCGCGCATATCGTGTCTGCAGAGAAGGCATCGATCGACACTGTTTAGCATCGGTCGACACCATTTTGAGGGGCATCGGTCCACACTGTTTAGCATCGGTCGACACCATTGTTTGTAGCATCGATCGACACCGTGAGGCATCGGTCGACACTGGTCTCAGCCGAGACTTGTTTTCCTGGTTTGATGTATTGTTGTGTGTTGTTTGTTTTGCTTAAACATGAGGGTCTCATATGCTTGTGTGTATAACCTAGTAGATGGGAGGACGGCCTCACTAAGTATTTATGATAATACTTACGCATCTCAATTGTTGTTTGTGGTGTGCAGGGAAAGGAAAAGTGTGATCGTGGAATCAAAGGCGATGAGGAGGAGGATGTTCTAGAGGCTTGATTGATTGTGGTCTAGCTATTGTTAGGTTGCTAGTATTGAGTTGATAGAGCATTGTAGGATGTTGGAACCTTGGTATATCTATAAAACAAATATTTTCAATTAACAAAAATACTCCAAATTTCCTGCTTCCGACCATTGAACACGGAAAGCAAAAATATATTTATTAAACATAGGTTTTGATTTTAATAAATGTGCAACAAGAAGAATTCTCATCTTTTTCTTTATCATTTATCTCTAGAAATGCAAATGTAAAGGCGGATGTTTTGGCGCGTCAAACGCGTACTTTTCTGTATCATGTTTTGTATGTAAATAATTTAAAATTCAATTGGCTCGTTTGAGATATTCTTTTGTTGACCAAAAAAATGTACTGCAGCGGATAGAGTGATCCCACAGGCTGAGAATAGAAGTGTGGTCACTAAAAACTGTGGCAGTCCTAGCGTTACAATTATATATTTAGAAATATTTGAATATTTTAAGAGATATATTAAGCAAATCATTCACTTTATTGTAGATGCATTCTTAGAATTATAAAGCGACATGCTTAATTAAAGTCAAAAAAAAAATTAAAAAAAAATTCCGCTGCCGGGCTTTGAACCCGGAATTCAAAGCCAATGTAAATGCAACATAGATAAGGATTTAACCAATGTCCTACAGCGGATTTTTTATTATGATATGTATTCATATAATATATGTTTAGATAAGAGTTAATATTTTAAAAAAATATATTTGCAAAACATTCACATTGTTGCTACCCGTCTTATTAAGACCCAAAGACATGAGAAGAAAAGCAAAGGTATATCTATAAAACAAATATTTTCAATTAACAAAAATACTCAAAATTTCCTGCTTTCGACCATTGAACACGGAAAGCAAAAATATATTTATTAAACATAGGTTTTGATTTTAATAAATGTGCAACAAGAAGAATTCTCATCTTTTTCTTTATCATTTATCTCTAGAAATGCAAATGTAAAGGCGGATGTTTTGGCGCGTCAAACGCGTACTTTTCTGTATCATGTTTTGTATGTAAATAATTTAAAATCCAATTGGCTCGTTTGAGATATTCTTTTGTTGACCAAAAAAATGTACTGCAGCGGATAGAGTGATCCCACAGGCTGAGAATAGAAGTGTGGTCACTAAAAACTGTGGCAGTCCTAGCGTTACAATTATATATTTAGAAATATTTGAATATTTTAAGAGATATATTAAGCAAATCATTCACTTTATTGTAGATGCATTCTTAGAATTATAAAGCGACATGCTTAATTAAAGTCAAAAAAAAAATTAAAAAAAAATTCCGCTGCCGGGCTTTGAACCCGGAATTCAAAGCCAATGTAAATGCAACATAGATAAGGATTTAACCAATGTCCTACAGCGGATTTTTTATTATGATATGTATTCATATAATATATGTTTAGATAAGAGTTAATATTTTAAAAAAATATATTTGCAAAACATTCACATTGTTGCTACCCGTCTTATTAAGACCCAAAGACATGAGAAGAAAAGCAAAGGTATATCTATAAAACAAATATTTTCAATTAACAAAAATACTCAAAATTTCCTGCTTTCGACCATTGAACACGGAAAGCAAAAATATATTTATTAAACATAGGTTTTGATTTTAATAAATGTGCAACAAGAAGAATTCTCATCTTTTTCTTTATCATTTATCTCTAGAAATGCAAATGTAAAGGTGGATGTTTTGGCGCGTCAAACGCGTACTTTTCTGTATTAGGTTTTTTATGTAAATAATTTAAAATCCAATTGGCTCGTTTGAGATATTCTTTTGTTGACAAAAAAATGTACTACAGCAGATAGAGTGATCCCAAAGGCTGAGAATAGAAGTGTGGTCACTAAAAATGTGGCAGTCTTATCATTACAATTATATATTTAGATATATTTGAATATTTTAAGATATATATTAAGCAAATCATTCACTTTATCGTAGATACATTCTTAGAATTATAAAGCAACATGCTTAATTAATGTAAAAAAAAAAGTTAAAAAAGATTTCCGCTGCCGAGCTTTGAACCCGGAATTCAAAGCCATGTAAATGCAACATAGATAAGGATTTAACCAATGTGCTACAGCAGATTTTTTATTCTGATATGAATTCATATAATATATGTTTAGATAAGGGTTAATATTTAAAGAAATATATTAGAAAAACATTCACATTGTTGCTAGCCGTCTTATTAAGACCCAAAGACATGAGAAGAAAAGCAAAGGTCTATCTATAAAACAAATATTTTAAATTAACAAAAATACTCCAAATTTCCTGCTTCCGACCATTGAACACGGAAAGAAAAACTATATTTATTAAACATAGGTTTTGATTTTAATAAATGTGCAACAGGAATAATTCTCATCTTTTTCTTTATCATTTATCTCTAGAAATGCAAATGTAAAGGCGGATGTTTTGGCGCGTCAAACGCGTACTTTTCTGTATCATGTTTTGTATGTAAATAATTTAAAATCCAATTGGCTCGTTTGAGATATTCTT